>NC_056735.1:1089522681-1089750181 GCF_019279795.1 Protopterus annectens | reverse complement strand
TCTTTCTCACATAAGGAAATATTATTAAATGCAGAAGAAGAAAGGAAATTTACCCTTTTTCTCCAGAAGGTAATATTAGTTTGAGACTACTCCAAGGGGTTATTGTCACAGAGAAGGACATTCTCAGATGTTCACTCCCTATGTTAAGACAGAAGACTCCCTACATATTTTCAGTATCCACCTACACTAGTCATTAAATACAAGGAGAGTAAATGCTCCTTTGAATGTCCAGAAAAAGCCTTGTGTTCTTGCATATCCAGTTCTCCACTCTTACCCTGCCTAATCTAACAGAAGTAATGACCACAATCTGCCTACCGTGACTGGTAATTCCTCCATACAGCAATCACTGCACACCAGCATTATACCACATCAGACCAAGATAACTAGTCATCATGAAAAAAATGCTGCACTATCTTCATCCAGCAAAGGTCCATCACCTGTCAGCCCATGCATGGCAGATGCACTATCTAGGAGTGACACCAGCCCTGAGAAAGTCCTTGGGAAGGAGGTTGCCTGCCAGTTAGTCACAGTGCCGACAAGTAAGGAACCATTATGAATTACTGATGGAAATACAGGCCAACACCCTAGATGTACTAACTACTGAGATTGATGAGAACAGGCTTGGAATTGGAGCAGGAGCTAAAGAGGAAGCTAATAGGCCTGTTAAAAAGTCTCCTCACTTCTTCTTTTTGAGGAATCACAAATAGAAGGTCACAAATGAATCAAAGAAGCCAAAAGGACTGAAGAGAAGTCTAAACAGACATGGTCTGTGTGGCTCAATATTATGTATTGGGGTGATGTGTATACCATTATCAGAGAGTAACGATCCTCTACACCCATACTTGTAAGAGTGAGCGACTGTACTGAGTTTCTGTACAAATAGATTTTCTACAACTAGACTGCATGAGTTCTCTAACTCTGCATCTGCATAGTACTGAATGTAAGGACGGCGCATTATTTACTTTACATGTGCAAGTAGTCAGATGACTACCAAGACAGTGCATGCTGTAAATAGTCAAAATTATGTACTGTTTCAGAGTGTGTTTGATAAGCATTAGAGGGTTAAGTTCTAATAGGAAATACAGTGCCATCCAGAAATGTTTTTAAAAATTACAGTGTGACAGCATATTTCTGCAAGAGATAAAAGTGGCTAGAGATCATTTTCAGTATATAAACTCCATTTAAGGGGGCCGTGTGCTGGTAAGTCTGGCTTTCTCTTCTAAACACGGGCTAGTTGTTACCATCACTACAAATCTAGGTTGGAAGATCTTGCATAAAGAAAGAAGACACGTGATTATTCCAATATCAACACAGGTAGGGAGGGTGTACTTAGGTATAATATATGGCCCCAATTCAGATGTTCCCATCTTTATGATGTTTTTTTTTTTTGTTTTTTTTTTTGCTGTATTAGAAGAGTTTAATAACAACTACTACCCAGTATTAATTAACTTGGTGTTACACCCATTTCTTGAGAGAGCTAACCCAGCTGCTGAAAGGCCTTGCAAGTTAAAATAAAAAGATGTAAGGAGATTACAATTAATTCATGCCACATGACATATTCATAATATAAACCCAGGTTATACCTTCATTTCCTCCACCATTGAGCAAAATACTAGGTTTGATTATTTCTTGGCATCCCATCAAACTTCATCATGGTAGAATGCCCACTAACAAATGTCCTTATTTATTTATTTATTTATTTATTTATTTATTTATATGTGTTTACCAGGGTAGTGCACTGATCAGTACTGACCAATATTAGGCTCAACCCAGGTGAAATGCAGAACATTTCACGAACAGAAAATACAGAAATGTAAGCAGTAACAGAACAGTTAAAACAAATTGCATAGAAAATGCTATATATATACATTCCACTGAACAAGCACACTGCAATGTACAATCATGCAGAGTGTAATGTACAATATGTACATTAGTTTTTAAAGTGAGCTAATCTTCAGTGAATCATGACAGAGGAGAAGAGTCCTGGAAAGGATGTAGGTTAGGTGATATGCCTTGCACTGAAGCAGTAGCATTTGGCTTGGATGAAGAAGTGTTTTCTGAGTTGCATTCTGAATTTGGAATAAGTGGTGATTTCCTTAATGTTGTTGGGGAGAGCTTACCAAAGAGTAGGTGCCTGAGAGGAGAAAACATGTGCAGTTGTGAGGAGTTTGGTTCTAGTGCAGTATCCTAGGCATTAGGGTGGGAGGGTGGCCTAATGGTTAAAGTGTTTGCCTTACAAACACAAGGTGCAGGGTTTGAGTCTCACAAGGGATAATTGGCTAGACTTAAAATGGCTCACAAGGGCAGTTAGCTTAGTACTAATTTATGAACCTATGAACCTATGAGAGTTGGTGCGGCTAGTGAGTAGTGTCTCAGGTTGTATGAGGAGTTTTTTTATGAAGTATAGGTGTAAGGGGAGTAAATGTGTGGAGAAGGAATAGTTTGTAGACTTGGGATCCTAAAATAGATTAGATCTTTGTTTTATGGGTAGTCATTTAGCTTTTTCTGTGGTGATACAGTGATGCTCACAGAGAGATGAGTTTGCTGTTAGAGATAGTCTGGAGTGTGACAATGATTTTCTTGGAGACAGATGCAAAATTGGGAGCCCACATTCAAGTTGAGAAAGAACTCCTTTGCCAATGGCTGCTTTGGTTGGTTGAGATAGAAAAGGGGAGATCTTTTTGGCCAAGAAGAGAAGGGAGTTTATTTTTATTCTCACTTTGTCTGTGTTGGAATGGAAGTTTAGTGACTGATCAAATTGTAGTCCATGGAATTTTTGTGTAGGTCAAAGATAGTTAAAGAGTTAGGTGCTTGATGAATTTTCTGTGGAGTTCCAAAAAGCATAGTTTTGGTCTTGGTGGAGTTGAGAAGTAGTTTATGGTTCATGAGCCATTGGTGGATCCCATATAAGTCTGACTGGAGTTGGCATTGCATGTTGGTGTGAGAGTGACCCAATCTGTAAATGACCATATCATCAACATAGAGGATAAGAGGGAGATGGGGGAGGTCACAAGAAAGTTTGTTAAAGAATATGGAGAAGAGGAGGGGACAAGAATAGATACTTGTTCACCTGGTAATATGTGCAGATTATGATTGGGAGGATCCTATTTTAAATCTGAAGTGTCTGTCAGTGAGGAAGTTTTTAAACCAGGGAGAGGCATCTGGACTGATACCAAATTTAATTAGCTTGTTTTGGAGAAGATAGTGGTCAATTAGGTCAAATGCATTTGTCAGGTCTATACACAGGAGGCCACTATCACAGTTTAACAGGATGTCATTAATTAGGACCAAAGTGCTGTCATAGTACTTTGTCCAGGCCAGAATCCATGTTGTTCTAAGGACAGCAGGTGTTACTGTTAGATATAGGTGAAGAGTTGGGTGCAGACTATCTTTTCAAGAATTTTTTCCAAAATTGGGAGGATGGATATTGAACAGAAGTGAGAGGTATACTTTGGGTTATTTCACTTTGGGAGTGTTTTAATTAGAGCAGTTTTCCAAATCTGCAGCATGATGTTTTGTGTGAGACATAGATATATATGTGGATGACAGAGAGACATAGATGTTCTCTGCAGTAATATATGAACCAGGCATTTATGCTGTCAGATCCAGGAGGGGTATCATTGGAAATATTTTCAAGTAGAATACAAACTTATTCTGGACATATGCATTTGAAGTGGAAGAGGGGCTGAATACTGGTGGGGTGGGCAATCCATGATCTGTGGGTGGTGTGGAGTTTATTGATGGGACATTACTAAATTATTTAAGGAAATCTTCTGGAGAAAGTTTTGCTGTTCCACATTGAATGGTGTTGTAGACAGGGTATCATGAGGAGGTTTTCATCCAACACATAAGTTAACTTCTTTCCAAAAATGTTTCTGGGAATGCAAGAACATAAGGGACTCCTCCTTTCAGTACAAATAGAAGACTGTTCATCTCCCATATTTAAACCCTGTAGAATGGACCCACTTATTTTGGAAAACCTAGCCCTAAAAAGATTTATTGTGGATGATGTTCCTAAATATATTATAACAAACCTGATAAATAACACGACCACCTCAGGTGAGGTGGGATTCATTCAGATGTAAATTGGATGAAATAACATGACCACCTCAGGTGTGGTGGGATTCATTCAGATGTAACTTGGATAAATAACATGACCACCTCAGGTGTGGAAGGATACATTCAGATGTAACTTGGATGAAGTAACATGACCACCTCAGGTGTGGTGGGATTCATTCAGATGTAACTTGGATGAAGTAACATGACCACCTCAGGTGTGGTGGGATTCATTCAGATGTAACTTGGATGAAGTAACATGACTACCTCAGGTGTGGTGGGATTCATTCAGAAGTAACTTGGATGACATTTTCTCTGAAGCAAAACATCTTGGAGAAAATATACAGAGGAATCACTTACTTGGAACTAAAAGTGAGTCTTCTACATAAAAGATGCAAAAAATAGATATTTTTTAAAAACAGGGAATGTGTTAAGGAATACAAAGGAACTAGAGTTGTCCTGAATAAGGCCACTTTAGAAAGGGTAACACTATACCTATAAAGAGCTGTATTACAAGATTGGGCCTTGGCTGACAAGTCACATAAACTACTGGATTTCAGATTAAAAAGAAGACAGGCTAAGATAGGGATATCTGACATGAAATTAAGTGAATTGATATCTATCCTAAGCTTTCATAGTGCTATTACTTATCTCTATATACAGTCACCATGTCTTGTAATCATAATGCTACCCTCGAAACAATGGTACGATAAACTTTATCAATTGATCTGATAAGCTGTCTGATCAAGGCAAGGAAGAGTTAGCCAGGGATATTTCAAATAAAAGGGTCACAACAACCCTGCATTCCACTAAAAAAGGCAAAGCATCATACTCAGAAGGACCAAATGTTGGGATATATAACCTACTGAAAACATTAGTGACCATAATTGCATGAGTGTTGTTTAATGACATCACATCAATTGTCAATGCACAAGTCAGGAATTATAGTGCTAACAAAACCTGGGAAGGAAGCACTTAAAATGGAAAATTACCACCCCCCACCCCCATACTTCTAATCACACTGACGATAAATTACAAACCAAGATTGCAATTGGAAGGTTAAAAATGTTCTTACCCTTTCTAATATACTCATCTCAAGCAGGGTTTGTCAAGGTAAGACCAACGCAGACTATCTATAGTCACTGCTTCTACACCTATGGGCACAAAATAACTTTTCACGCTCTGTCACTGCCATTTTGGTGGATTTTGAGAAAGCATTTGACTCTTCAATAGACATTCCTGTGGAGAGTTACAGAAAATACAGGAATTACCAACTCTTTTATTATGGAGCTACAAGCTGATATAATTCACCCTTTGCTAGAGTGATAACAAGTCACCAAAGCCATAGATGAGGGTAAGGTGGTTCACTCAGCCTATCTAGATCTCGCCAAGGCATTCAACACCATCCCCCACTCTGGAATTATAGATAAACTCACTAAACTAGGTATAAATCCCTATGTCACAAGATGGGTTGCCAACTGGCATACTGACAGAACCCACACTGTGAAAGTAGCAGACTCCAAATCAGACTTCAGACCAGTGGCAAGTGGAGTACCACAGGGTTCAGTCCTGGGTCCCCTCCTGTTTGGTATCTACTTCTCTGAAGTACAGGCTAACACAGAAGGTCTTTGGCTAACTAAATTTGCAGATGACTGCAAATTAGGAGCCATAATCAAAACTTCTAACGATGTGGACATCCTACAAAAGGGCTTCACTGAGACAGATGCCTGGTGTCAAAGCCATGGTCTCAAGCTCAATGCCAAAAAGTGCATTGTCATCCCCTTTGGTAAAAACTCTGTACCCATGAACTACCACATAGGCAGTGGTCTACTTAACTCCAAAAGTGTGATAAGAGACCTTGGGACACAGGTGGACAGTAGTCTCTCCTTTGATAATCACATCAACACAGTGGTCAGGAAATCCTTCTAAGTGGCACACCTCATCACAAAAGGTTTCTCATCCAGAAAAAAAGAGGTCATTGTTCCCCTCTACTCATCACTCATTAGACCCATTATAGAGTACAACGCCCCTTTTGGTATGTACCTCACAAGACATCTACAACAACTGGAAAGGCTGCAGAAATAGCTCACAAAGAGGATTACTGGCCTCAAACAGATGCCCTACACAGACCGATTCAAAAAACTTCAGCTTTACTCCGTCGCATATCGCCTACTCATCGGCGATATCTGCCTAACATACAAAGCTATGTCAAACCCAGAGCTGTTGGACATGCTCCACTTAAAGAAATCCCAATCCCTCTGAGCTACATGCTCTAGGGACCTAAACATTGTCACCACAATAAACAGAACATGCTGGAGGGAGAGATTCCTGTCCCAGAGACTTCCCATACTCTGGAACAGACTACCTGTCTATGTCAAACAGAGCTCCTCATTAGCACTCTTCAAGAAAAATATTGATGATTGGATGGGTAATAGGAAATTCACCCCAGGGATCACTTCTGTGGTTCTGCTTGACAGGGGCACAGGAAAATAATTTTCTTGGGTGGCGAAAGCCAGGGTACCTTTTTGGCTAGGCTTGTATAGGCCCTAGGGCCAATAGTCTAGTACCTACCTATGAACCTATGACCAGCTCTCAGACCCATTCCTCCTCTATATATCTACAAGCTAGGGCTGTACCTTTTCCCAGTCCTATTCTTATTCACAACTGACCCCTTAGCTTAAATTATAAGATCACATCCAGAGCTCCAGGTCTTTAAATTAATGGGCTTGTGCCAAGGATTTTCCTGTTTGCACATAACAGCTTGCATTGGAGGATTCACAAAATGATATACCAATACTAATTAACATCTTATCTTCCTTTCATACTATATCTGGGCTTAAAGTAAACATACCAAAACCCAAAAATTTCCATGCAAATAATGAGGTGTTGCAACTCAAAAAGGAAGGGTGCAAGCTACCTTTAAGTGATGCAAACATAACCCAAAGTGTTTGGGTATATAATTGTTTTGGGACTCTAGAGATAGTAAAATTAAATCTTAATTCACTATTGGAAGACCTCTCCTTCTTAGTCCATGCATGGTGGGGAAATTTTCTACAGTGAAAAAGATGTTTGCCTAAAGCTTTATGATGTATTCCACCACATTTCTACATCCCCTGTGCTATTACTGGCTATCACAAATAAAAAAAGCTATTTAGACAGCTCCTACAGGATAGGAAAAGGAGTTTAATAGCCCAACCAGTGTTACTACTAGCTACCAGGAAGGAAGGAGCAGGATTGGTGGTTGTAGGGTGAATGGATGAGACTTTCAATCTACAAAACTTTGGTTCATAAATTAATCTTATCTCTGAATGGGTAGAGATTGAAGCTAGACTGTTAAGTAACACCTTGATAACAGTCTTGTGATTGTTTATCAAATACTTTCCAAAACACCTATACAAGCATTACAAATCACCTTTAAAGCTATCAGGCATCGAGGGAAATGTCATCTAATGGGACAAAATGGGAGGGAAAAACTCTCTTCTGGTATCACCTGGAAGTGGCATAGAAGAGAAGAAGCTTTGGTGTTCTGAATGGATGGAAGCAAGGTATTATGTGGGTATCTCAGCAATCTCATTTATTCACGGGGTACAGAACACTCAATTTCTTTGAGAAATTAACAGACATGTTTTTATTTTTATTATTATCTATTTCCAGTTTGGTTACCGGGGAAGTCCACTGGGTCAACATGACCCATTTTTAGTGGAGGCCCAGGGAGAAACGCTCCAAGAAAGCATTGTACAAGTTCAATTACAATAAAATGCAGGAGTATACAAGATAACATTGTATTGAGAAACACAAATAAGAATTTACAACAAGCATAGTTGGCAGAATCTGTTAAGAGAGAAGTTAAGGGTGATTCAGTTACTTTTGATGCAAGGGAAAATGAGTGTTGAGAGTGATTGTCAGTTAAATTACATCTATTGAGGAATCAGATTATGCTTGCTTTATATACATAATTAAAGTAGAAAGGAGAAAATTACTCACAATATTTACATTAATTACAGGTTGAGGCATGCGAGCATAGCTCTAGGAATTTTAAGTCGGTTAAAGATAGTGAAGCTAAAGGAGTTAAGAGAGCTTGTAAAGGGTTATAGGTATGAGACTGCGGGAGATTTAGAGAGCTGTGTACCAGGGGAAAGGACCCCTAGGGCATAGAGAGAGCAAGGATTAAGTAGGATGGAGTCAGGTGCATTTCCATTTAATGAACAAGTGTTTGAAAAGTTGGTTTTTGAAGTTGCCAGAGTTAGATGTGGTTCTTAGTGTGGAGGGAAGGGAATTCCATTTTTTTGCCTAGAGCATAAGAGAGGAGTAGTTGGCCAGCAGGGTGCTTAGGTTTGTGGATAGCAATTAGATTCTGGTACTCAGATCTAAGTGCTCTGTTAGGAACATAAGGGGGAAGGATATTAGCTAGAGCAGGACATTTTGTGGGATGAAATATAAGTCTATGTGCTGTGGATAGTTGCAGCTAGTCCAGGTGGTTAGAAATTTCTTGCCAATTCAAGGATTGAAGGGTGAGGCAATGATGGGTGGAATGTCTGGAATTGGTGGCAGATTTAGAGATTTTATTGTAGCAGTTTTCTAGTTTGGAGGTCGCAGAGGTGGACAGTTTGGTTAGGAGAGGAGCACCATATAATAAGGAAGGAAGAAGATATGTAGTGGCCAGAGTATGCCTAGTGGAATTAGAGAGAAAGCAATTGTTCCTATATAACATACCTAGCTTTTGGTGTTTTTTTAAAATGTTTTGTTGAATGTGGGTGTCAAACTTGAGGTGTTCATCAACAGTTATGCCTAGGAGTTTAGCAGAAGGTACCACTTCTATGGGTGAGTTGGATTGGCTAAGGACTTTGAATTCATTTTTGTTATAGGAGTAGGTCTTAGAGGGGGGGGAAATAGTAGGATTTTAGATTTATTTGCATTGAGAGAGAGGTGGTTTTGGTGCATCCAGTTTTCTGTTGTGAAGAATGCAGTTTGAGTTTTTGTCAGCAGTTCAGAGAAGTTAGTAGCAGAGCAGACTAAGGTAGAATCGTCGGCATATTGAATGATTTTTGCATCTGGAATAGCAGTGTGGAAGTTATTGATGAAAATGATGAAAAGCATGGGCCCGAGGATGGATCCCTGTGGTACGCCTGTAGGGGTAGGTAAGAAAGAAGAGATGGAGTTCTTCCATTTGACTGCCTGAGATCTGTCTGATAGATAACTAGAGAACCAGGATAGAGTTTTTGTTGAGTGGTGAAGGTTTGAGAGATGGCAGAGTAAGTGGTTGTGGGAAACAGTGTCAAATGCCTTAGACAGATCTAGTAAAACAGTAGAAACTAGGTGTCCAGAGTCTCAGGATTGATTGACAGTTTCAATGAAAAAGAGAAGGGAGGTTATGGTGCTGTGGGCTGGGCAGAAACCAAGCTGGGTGGGTGTGAGAAGATTGTTTTGGGTTAGGAATGGCATAAGTTGTTAGAGAATGCATTTTTCAAGGATTTTTAGAGATTGGGGAGAGCAGAGCAATGGGGCAGAAGTTAGAAACACTTGTATTTTTGCCTCCTTTATGGAGAGGGATGATATAAGTTGAGCTCCACAGTTTGGGGACATAGGATTCATTTATGGATCTGTTTATAATGATGCTGATTGGGAGAGCAATACCATCTGCAGCATATTTTAGGTAGGAGGGGGGAATATTGTTAGGAGTGTTACTGCATGGTTTAAGTTTGGAAAGGAATTTTTTTATAAAGTTTGTGGAGACGGGTTTAAGCTCAAACAGAAGAGGAGGGTTGTTAGGAGAGTTTGGCGGCTGAGAGTGAGAGGCAGTTGGGTTATTGTTAGGAAAAGATTTGGTAAGGGCAGAGATACTTTCTATGAAAAATGAATTGAATTCAGTGCCTAGTTCGGGGTTGGATTTGCTTGGGTCAGGACAGGGATTATTTTTTGCGCCTGGATGGATGAGAGAGTTTATACAATTCCAGAATTGCTTTGAGTTTTTATTGTTATTGGACTGGAGCTTGATATAGTATGATTTTTTGTCCTTGGTAATTAGCTCTTTTACTAGGTTGCGGAGCTGTTGATATTGAAGCAGGGTAGTGGGCAGTTTATTATTTTGCTAGAGCTTCCAAAGTTTGACTCTTTGGTGCATAGCCTGTTTCTTTGTTTGGAAAGCCACGGAGCTGTGCTAGTTTTTATTCTTTTATATCTTAGGGGGGCTGGGGAGTATAGAGTGTCAAGGAAGATGGAATTGAAGTAGTCTAAGGCTTTGTCAAGGGAAAGGATTTTTAGAGTTTACCAGTTCATTTGTTTGAGTAAGTTTGAGAAAGTGGTGGGGTTAAAGTTGGTGAGGTTACGAGTGTGAATTTATTGATGTTGGTATGGGGAAGAGCTAGTGGAGCGATATATGAAGGCTGGGAGGTGGTCACTAATGGTATCTGGAATTGTGCCTGAGTTGGTTATTTTGTTAGGATTTGAGACTAGGATCCAATCTAAAGTGGAACCAGGGGGATTTGTTTTATTAGGTCGAGTGATAGAGTGGATTATTTGAGTAAAGTTGTAGAGACTGATGGATAGGGATGGAGAGGGGCTAATTATTTTGTTCCAGTCAATATTTATGTCTCCCAAGATATAAGTTTCGTAGTTAATTTTTGTGGATGCCCATAAGAGAATCTCCTTGAGAGTTGAGCTATTATTACCAGGAGAGATATAGAGGGCAATGAAGCAAATATTTTTGTGCTTGTTTAGCTTAAGTAGTCCAGCAGTTACTTTGGTGTTTTGGAATTGTGGGATTGGAATTTGGAGGGGAATTAAGGTGAGGAGGTTAGAGCAGACTAGGACAGTGCCGCCACCTTTTTTTCCTAGTCGGTCATTTCTGAGAATATTGAATCCTTGGGGCAAGATCTCTGAGTCAGAGATGAAGGGTTTGAGCCAAGTTTCTGCTATGGCTAGGATGTCAGGTTGGTTGTGGTTTAGCCAAGTATGGAATTGGTGGGCTTTGTTACAAAGACTCTGTGCATTGATAATAATGATCTTTAGGTGATTAATGTGGGAGGAAGAAGTTGAGGGGTTGGTGTTGTTATTACAGTGAGTCAGACTGGGGTTGGGATGGATATCACCGGCTTGGATTATGTTGTTGAAGGAAATGTCTTTTAGACATTTTGGTTTGCTAGGAATGTATTTAGGGAGTTCTGAGATTAGATTAGGTGACAGTATCTTAGCTTTGCAGGGGAAGAGGAAGAATTTACGGTGGAATAGGTGGAGAGGGTTGGGCTGAATGAGAAAGGGGGAGATAGAGTGGAAATGTGAATAATAGTGAGGATGAGGATGGAATTGTATGGAGGTTACTTTTGTGGGTAGTAATGGACAAGTAAGGGAGGAACATGAGCTAGCACAGCATAAGGGAATTGGGAAGAGAGAAAGGAGACACTGGAGCTGGAAGGTGTGGTGATTTAAGGAGGTCATGTCAGATGAGAGAGAGAGATAAGTGTAGATTTGAAGGGGAGAGAAAGGCTGATAATGAGAGAGGGTTTATAATGGGATTGAGGTTTTCTAGGAATTAAGAAAGAGTGGAGGAGAGTATGGGTGAGTAGTTGGAGTATGAGTGGAAGAGTGTGGGAGGGAGGGATTTTGGTGGGAGGAGTTGAAAGGGCTGTAGTAATTGGGTAATATGACTAAGAGGGTGGGACAAGTGATGAATTAGGGTAAGTGTACTGGGGGCAGGTGGAAATTGGGGGCAGGGTAGGGGAGCAGAGTGAGCCCGCAGGGCGAATGGCACAGGAAGAGCAAAAGAGGAGAGTGCAGCAGAAAAAGTAACAGCAAGAAGCAGGTGAAATAACTAAAGAGAGGAGGTTTGTACTAGATTATATGATTCTTTATTGTTTTACTTTTCAGGCAAGGTATTTTAGTCAGCTCTTACTGAGGGAGGCTGAGTAAGGAGGGAGGGGATATTACCAGGTGTGAATATTAGATCACAGCTGGCTCTAGTGTGAGGATTAAGCCTATTGGGTATATAAAGAGTAACTGGCCAGGTTGCATAGGCAAGTGCTGCCACCTAGAGGTGGAGGGAGATAGTGAGCAACAGAGATGAATCAAAAAATGTTCTAAGATAGGGCTAACAGGAGGGGGGAGAAGGCAAGCGGTCTGCAGTGGGCTGCTAAAAATGCACACACTGAAGGTCAGACTAACTCAAAGGAAGTACAACAAGTTAGCAGAGAATTAGTTGTAAGCACATACATTTACTCAATCTTGTAGGGGGGGGTTCTTCTTAGTGGTAGCTTTCAAAGTACCAGCCAAGCAGGTGAACTCAAGGTGTCTTCAGGAGTTTGTCAGAGGTATTTCTTTGCTTAAAATGTAGGGAGGGAGCACCCGAGCAAGTTAATTTACTCAATCTTGTAGGGGGGGTCTTCTTAGTGGTAGCTTTCAAAGTACCAGGCAAGCAGGTGAACTCAAGGTGTCTTTGCCAGAGGTATTTCTTTGCTTAAAATGTAGGTAGGGAGCACCCGGGGCAAGTTACAGGATGCGAAATAAGGCAGCCCAAACCGAAGGACTGATGCAGGGATGCTGTGGATGCCTAGAACAGGGTTTGAAAAAAAAATTTCTCTTGCAGTGCAGGACAAATAAAAATACTTACAGCTCTGACATGCAGTTTTCTTCTAATCCTTACTCCCATGAATTCCGGAATCAGTACGAGTAGCTAAATGTAGGGCAATAGATTTAATATATAAATATGTCAAATGGCCAAACAAATTTTCATGCTGGTACAAATTATTAAAACCTCAACAATGAACAAGGAGCTTATAACCATATTTAAGAAGGTTAGTACACAAGCTTCAGTGAACCAACAACTGTCCATACAATGCAGCATAAGAACAGCCCTGAGATTAGTTACATAATAAATGAGATTACTGTATAAAGGTTATTAGATGCCAACAACAGGAAAAGAGAATGGTTTCAGCCCAAAGGATGGGAGTTCTGCCTGTGGTGAAAAGGGATGGATGAATACCACAAATTCTAAGCTTGTCCTTAGGTCACCAATAATTGCAGGAAAGTAAATGCAACTGTCAACAAGAGCCTTGGTTGCAAAAGTTCCATGCAGGCAAAGTCTTGGATTTTACTAGACTCAGCACAGCAGCTCACATTAACCCCAGTTCTATGGGTATAGCTTACCCAACTCTCTGCTATAGTAAAACTCTACATCTCCTCACAGTGGAAGGACCCAAGGAAAGAGAGTATGAAAATGCCTAGTCTTTCAGAAGACATATGCAAGAATGCTGAAACTGGAATTTACAGTTTTAGACACTGACACCAGAGCGTCTATTGCTACCCAAAAATGGACTGCGGTATCCTCCTTATGGGCTTCTACTCTGGACGTGATACTAAAAAAGACACAGGTTTCAGACAGGAGATATGGTATTTCCCAGTGGCAAAATAACTCACAACTAATACTCATTTTAGAATTCCTGCACAGATGTCATAGGAATGGATGTTAAAGTACAAATTATTTTTCATTGCCTTCAGTAAATATGTGGGTAGGATAACATTACAAGTTTTTTTTGTTTTTTTTTTCAACAGAAACAAGTTGTTTATACTTTTATACTGATCCTCATATTCTCATTATTACTAGTTTCCTATATAATGTTTGAATGTCAAGCTTATGTTAAGAGTTCCTGTTTTTGTAAATGTTATATCGGTGCCCAGGTTGCAATAAAAAAAAGAAACAAAGAAGAAGCAGAGAAGAGAAACTGCAGGCATTTGCAGAAGCTGGCAATTCAAGGTTTTGCAGTCATCAGATACCAGACATGTTTGAGATGCCAGAGATTCCTGTGGAAGTGCCTTTACCTGACAACAAACCTAAGACTTCAGAACTGACTTCAAGAACTGTCATGAGTTCTTCAAGGGATGATGTTAAAGAATAATTGCTGTCTAAATCATCAGCTGTGAGTGGTGATTTGTTATCTACCAACTATGGCTATCATACCAAATAAGGCAGACTTGCTAAAATAATTACAGTTGTGAAAGATGACTTACCATAACATTGAATGTTTGAATGGATCATTGTTGCAGTAGCATAAAGCTATACAGGGCCTACCTACCAAGATGTCAGATGTCTAAAACATTTGGGTGCCTGTTTCATCCACAGTACTTCCACGGAAGCACAACAGCATACTTGTATAAAAAGGATGTGCAGGCACCACATTTCAGAGTTTCTTGTCACAGTGATGGACGTTAAAGCCTAATGCTCTTGAAAAAGTACACCAAGTAACAAAACATTGTGTCAGAAATAGGAACAAATGTGAGAAGGTCCCCCACCTTGGTCACGGAAAATCACAAAAAAAGGGGAAAGAAGAATGGTTTTAGTACTGCAACAATGATCTATTTGAACATCTACTGTTATAGGCTCATAGGGTCATATTAGGTTAATGACCACCAAGATCTTTACCAGCCTAGTTGTGCAACCCAACCCAGTTTTTCTCAGAGTTCCTTGGATGCCTATATGCGACGTATGTTAGTAAACAGGTAGCAAAGTGTCATGTGTGGTGGGTGTTAGTTAGGATTAATCTTACTTACTATTGACTGTTAACTTACACAGCTATACTACATTCATGATGAGATGACTGCTGCAGTAGCAAAGCTACATGGGACAACTGTCAAAGCTTAGGAAGTAAGGCCGGAGGAAATAGGGCCAGAGTCCAGCTGGCCCTGGAGAACAGATCTGCCAAATTGAATCCTAGGTCAGGAAAAGGAGTCAGTTTTATAGTGCTTTCTGAAAAAGTATAGACTCATGCCCAAGCAGCTGCATCTAGAGTAGCTCTAAACTCCACCCTTTTCCAAAATTTCCCAGAGGTTGCCACAGATCTGATGGAGTGAGCTTTAAAATTCTATGAAGGGGGCATTTACCATTATGAGAATAATAGAACTGTATCATTTGAGATAGACTCCTAGAAATGGCTTGCTTGGAAATTGGCTTCCCTTTTTCTTGCCTTGAAAGGAAATAAAGAATTGGTCACAAATTCTGAAATATTTTGCTTTGTCCAGGTAGTACTGAGTTACCTGTGGAAATTCAAAGTATGCAGAATTCTCTCCCCCCTGTGTTTTTAAGTTCATAGAGGAGCACAGGTAGGGGAACAGATTAATTCAATGTAAACTCAGAAACAACTTTAGACATAAAGGTTGGGTTGGTTCTAAGACTCACCATGTCCTTATGGCTAATCAAAAAGGGCTGAGAAGACATAAGGGAATGCAGCTCTGATACTTGACTTACAGAAGTCATAGCGATGAGTAAAACTGTTTTCCAAGTAAAAAGCCTCATGAAGAACTGGCTGCAGGTTCAAATCCACTCAGCTTCTCCAGTACCAACTTAAGATCCCAGGATGGAGCCACCTGTTTCCTAGGTGGTCCAATACGTAAAACCCCTTTCAAGATCTGTTGAGTTAGAACAAGAGAAAAAGGGGAGGAGGTCTAATGGCAAACAAGCAGAAATGGCTGACAGGGGCAGTGTGATGGAAGATTAAGACAGGTCTGATTTGAGCAATTCACACAGGCACTGGAGCCCCCATCTGGCTTGGATCCTGGTCTCTATTACAACACCAACTAGAAAATCTCTTCCATTTACCTAAATATAATTTCCTAGTCTCAGGTTTTCTAGCCTATTTAATACCTATTGCACATCCTATGAAAACAGGTGCCTAAATGGGATCAAAAAAGAAGTCATCCATAAAGTCAGGTATAGTTTGAGAATGCTGGGGTGGATGAGAGATAAAAATAATAATAAAAAAGCGAACAGACCATAGCTGAGGAATATGAACTTAAAACCATCGTTGTTTAATAGACAAAGTAAGTGTTTTCACGATCTGTAACTGACCGCTTCTTCAGACTTATACACTCACAAAAGATAGTCATAGCATTTAAATAATATAGCATCCAATCAAAAACTAGATTAAATTAATCAAATCTATTAATCAAAACATTTAAACATTTAAAAACACAGTAAGTTAATTCAGTCAGAACATTTAAATATTCAAAAACACAGTAATTCAATTCAGTGAGCTTCAGAAATTGCAATAAAGAACAAAGCACACAACATAATATTGAATGTGCCTTTTTAAAACTTAATGTTTAAGTGGTTTGGCTTTAAGGAAAGGCTTAAGTGACACTGCTCCATTAATCCCTGGGAATTTATCAGCTTGCAGTAGAAGAATCCATCTTTGTTCTACTTCTTCCATCTTATTCTTAATGTCACCACCTCTTCTGTTTTGTTCTACAATTTCTAATGCTAAAAAGTTAAAAACATGTTTTATACACTCAGTTTGCACATGTCTTGCCAAAGATTAGTTTCTTTGGCATTAGTTATATCTCTTAAGTGCTGTAAAATGCGTTTTTTAAAACTTCTATTGGTCTTGCCAACATAAAAAACATAGCATGTTTTACAAAAACCAAGATAAACTAAATGCTGTGTCTTGCAGTCAGCATAGAAATCAATATCTGTAACAAATTTCTGAGTTGGATGTCTAAATGTAGTATTTGAGCAAATAAATTTGCATGCCATGCAGTTTCTACAGGGAAATGTTCCTACTCTTTGGGCTAGTATATTGTCATTTCTATTCACGTGGGATCTATAACATTGTCTTTTCAGAAACTTTATGTGGATGAGAGATCCCTTGTATGGTGTGAGTATATTCAGAGGAATTTTTTGGTAATTGCCCCTGGCCAAGGGCATGAGAAGGGAGAACCAATATTGTTTGGTCCAAAAGGGGTTATGAAAAGTATCTTTAGAAAATCATTTTTTTATCTTTAGTAAGACTCTAGTTATCAGAGAATAGGGGGAGGCATAAAGGAACATTCACATCTTAGGGAAAGAAAAGGCATCTTTTTTCCATGCTGGTTTGTAAGAAATCCTGGCACAGACCTACTGTACCTATCTGTTGTCAATGGAGGCAAACAGATCTACTTGGAGAGCACCAAAAAGGTGGAAAATCTCCTGGAAGACTCTAGATATAATATTCATGTGGGAGAATGTGTCTTACATCTTCATAGTGAGTCTGATATTGTGTCCTATTCTCATGGAATGTAGGTTGCCTATAGGAACGGATCTCACTGAGCTGCACACACCCAGGCCACTATGGCCAGTCTGCACAGGGGGTAGGACCCTGTCTCTTCTTGTTAGTTTATGTAACACATAATTGAAATGTTATCTGCAATGACTAACAGTTATCCTGGAGTTCACAGTTGATTCAGTCTTTGATTGCCTTTATCATCATTTCTTTGTGGGTTTATGTGTTTGTACCTGAAATTAGGTTCCCACATGCCCTGCACTTAGATGCTTTGAAAACTGCCACTCAGGCAAAACATGAGGTGACCACTGTAACTGAATGAGTAGAAATGGAGGGAGAAAGAGGGAGACCTGAGTTCTGCTGTACTGGAATATGGAAAGATAGGGATGTTGGTGTTGGCTCCCGACAGATTTGAGGAACCGCTGAAATTTCCTCATATGAAGTCTGTCTAAAAGAATCATGGATGGACAAAGCCCTTTGCTGTGGAACACGTCTGATGAGCAAGATCTAACAATTGCTGATACCAAAAGGAAATTTTCGCTGGAGGGAGGTTCGTAAGCTACCAGCAGGGAGGTATCTAGAAGGCATCATAGAAAGATTAGCCTATGAGATAGCAGGGAATACTTTCCTAGATTAACATGAAACCTAGACAGTGAAATAGATTCATGGAAAAATGAAGGGGTGCTAGAGTATTTTGGACAGAAGCAGCCACTTAGGGGTAATTGTGAATTCCCTGTGTGACATCCCTACTCTGGGCCAGTAATCAAGGAGCCTAATTCCTCACCACTGATACTGGAGAGGGACATTCACTTGGAATACAAATGGATACACTCAGTATTTCCAGATGCAGACCTCTCTGCATCAAGCACAATTTCCCTTAAGAGCACACAGGGAACACAAGGTCTGGGTTTCTCTGTCTTCTCCTTCCAGGTCCCCAGTAAGACTCCCCCACTGGTGCAGCAGTAGAGTTAAGTCCTCAGCCAAGTGCCCAAGCCAAGTCCTCCACCACTTTCTCTGTGAAACTAGTGCTACTGTGTCCCTGCTCCAAGTAGCTTAGAGATTTGATTTGCACACACACACACACACACACACACACACACACACACACACACACACACACACACACACACACACACACACACACACACACACACACACACACACACACACACACACACACACACACACACACACACACACACACACACACACACACACACACACACACACACACACACACACCTGGGAAAGGCTGGCACAGGATTACTAGCTATGCTCCCTTCTGCCCAGACTATAAAGTAGTTATTACTGCCACCAGGTACTACAAAGCCAGCTACCTGAGGCTCTTGCAGGGTACCAAATTATGCTGAGTGAAATTAATATTAATACAAATGGTAATGTTGACCAAACAGCAAGGCTTTCAGGAGTGGCCTGAAGTTATGACCAAATAAATATATGCAAATAGTCTAAAAACTTTAATATTTTTCTGAAAGGACTAGTCACAATGAGAAGTTTAAATATATTTAGTAATAAATAATTAAAGAACATGAAAATACTAAATATCTATTTACCATAAACACAAGAGTCTCAATCACAGGAAATATTAAAAATAACACAGCTGGAAAGATTCACACAGTTACAGAAAAACAATAAAACAAAAAAGAAGGAAATGAACCGAAGAGGACTTGAAAAAAAATTTTCAAGTCTGCTTTGGTCTGTTTCCTTCCTTTTTGTTTTACTGTTTTACTGATTCGTGTTTGGATCCTGTTTTAACAGTTACAGAAAAAACAATACTTAACTATTCTCACTATATTTTCTTGACTAATCTAAAGCGTACTAGCCCCTGGTCACGTACTAGTGCAAGGCAAGATGAAGTCAGTGAGTGGTCTTCCTCCTTTGTCAGGTTCCAAGAACAGACTGTCTCTGAGACTTCAGTATCCTCTAATATTAAAACATTATTTCTGTACAGAATGGCATCACATACATCTGGTTATCTGACTTCTAGTTCCCAAGCCACCCCCATTGCTAGAAGCTGTCAGGATTTAGAACCTATGTGTCACTATACACACAGACAGAGCTTTGCTCAAATATGTGCTGCTCCTGGAAGTCATAAAACCATTTTAACATTTCTACTCCTCCTACAGAGCTACTAAGCTAGGCTTCTTACAAACATTGTATCTCTGGCTTCATTCAAAGTTGTGAGATAACATCTTTATTCCTAGGCCTAGGAAAGTAATTTAACTTTTCTTACTATTTTCAAAGTCTGCTGCAGCTGGATTGTGATTAGCCTCTTCTCTTCCAGTACTCTCTGTTAAAACATATACATTTAATGCAGTTATTTCTTTTCTTAACAGCATGGCACACTGTTGATACATTTTAATACAAGCAGCTTTACAAATACATTTTTCAACACAAGCATCTGTACAAATCATCGTTCTTTAAAATTCCAGCTAGCTGTGCTGCCATATGTTACACATCCACTTCCCTACTTCTCCTGGCATAGCTGGACCCTGAAGTTAGAGACGTAAATTGAAAGTATAGTCCTAAAGCAAAGAATCTTAAATAAAAACTGTGTTTGTGAATAAAAAAAGTAAGTATATGCATCCTTAAGTTCTAGAATGACCAATTAAGCTTTGCATTTGGGTAGAGGGAAGAAGAAACTAAAGGGTTAAAATTTTAGAATTTTGGAAATATGAGAAAAGTACTTAAATGGATAGATCGAAGGCTGGTCATCAGCTGCCTTCCTTCATTCTTGAGTACTAGAAAAATTCTTGAATAGGCACCTTTACTCTATTGGGAAGGGGGATACACATTATACTATACCTTGTATTAGTGTATGAGGGAACAAATTAGTTTGATTCCTTATGGGAAGAGGAATCCCTGACTGTAGAGGGAAAGATGCCTCTTGCAGTTTGTAATCATGTGGAATTATTTTCATTACCCAAAATTTGATGTTATCTATCTCCAGACATGAAGGGAGTGAGAAATACTGTCTACAAGTTTGGGTGAATGGCTGGGATGGGAAAAGGTCCAAAGATAATCATGCATTTTTTCTTATGAAGGTGAAATCCTTGGGATCCATTTCCTTTCTTATTCCAGTCTCCTTGCCACTTTTTCTTGAACTGTATTGTGGATTTTTGTTGAGCAGTTCTGAAGGGCTTCTGAAAGAAAGGGCCAGGGTGGGAATGATATTTCCTCTGGTAGCTAGAGACTGAGGACAGGAAAAGTTGTTTGACTCCCTGCATTAATTTTCCTCTTTCTTCTAATTTTTAAGCAAGTTAGTTAATCTTGGCCTTGACATCTCCAGGAAAGTTCTGGAGTATGACACAGGCTTTCTTGCTCATCACTGCCCCTTTGGCTACAGCTCTAGCCACAGCATAAACTGAATCATAGGCACATTTTATTAAGTGTTTGGTGACCTGGGAGGCGGAACTAACCATATTTGATATTAAGTTTTTAATGTGATTAACAGGAAGGTTAGCAATTGATTTGTCGCATGTCAAAAAATGGAAAATAAGTAATTGCAGCTGATAGCTCTGAAAGCCAATGCAGGACAAGCATACATTTTTTCCCATAACTGTCAAATGCCCTATTGTCTTCTTCATTAGGGACAGGATTAGTGGAAACAAACAGTTTTGAACTAGTGTCCCTGTCCAAAGAAGTCACAGCTGGGTCATTAATAGGATTTCTGAAAAAAAATTATAAAAGTCTGACACCTTATAAAATCTGTCTGTTTTTCCAGGTGCAGGAGGTTGAGAATCATGATAAAAAAGTAACAATATTCAAGCCATCCTCCAAACTCCATAAAACTGGAGGAATAGCTAAGGGCTTTGGAGAATCCATGAGCAGTAAGTCAAAGCAACTTTTTTGAGCCTCTGAAACCTCTCTTCCCTCCCAGTTGAAGAACATCTTTCATCTAAGATATGATGTCGGAGAAAGAAATTTCTTCAAAGGGTGAGTTCTCAGACTCAGATTCACAGAGGATGGGAGGGGAGAGGAGAGGAGAGGAGAGTGTGCAGCACAGTGAAGGCCTTCATCTCCACTATCTGAAACTATCTCGTCCTCAGAGGAGGAAGGAGATTTCTTTATTTTTGCCTGAGTAGACACTAGAAGGACTGAAAAGACTGTATTATCTTAACAAAGGCCCTGAGCAAAGTGATACCAGTCTTCATGGAAGTCTTTCTGACTACAAGGAGCAGAAGTGAGGACAAGGGTTTAGTCTTTTGTGACTTATTCTTTGGGGTTGCTAGTCTGATAATCTTAGAGGAAGAATCAGACATTCTGATGTCTATCAATGACCCAGCTACCTTCTGCCTTTCCAGGACTTGATGAAATCCTCCCTCACCCTCAGTAAGAATGAAGTGAGGTTCTCCCTTCTCAGCTTAAAATGCCTGAAGTCCAATATGACGAGATGCGTGATGTTCCTGGTCCTTAGCAGCTTCATCTGGAGTCTCACCACAAAAACCAGGCAAATCAGACTGAGGGTCCAAGAGCTCTTAAACTACCTCAGTGCATCTGTCCATCCTAGAGTACAATAAAGAGACAGATGAATGATTCTCTTCAGAAACCTCTTCTGAAAAATATTCTCATTTTCTTTACCTGAGGGAGGGGCCCATGGAAGAAGAGTCAGTAGCCATGCTAGTATTCACTAAAACCTTTAGATGTTCACTTTTTAGAAAAGGTCTCAAGGAACAGGTCTATATTAGAACACCAAACATTCAAAATGTCGAGTGCTCTGATATCGCACTCTAGCAATCAAAAATTCAAAACATCGAACATTCAGAACAGCAATTTTTTTCCTAGGGAAAAAATTTGCTGTTCCAAAACACATACACACAACACAAGCACACCAAACAAACAGCAATCCACACACATACACCTAAACTCTTACACCTAACCCTACACTAAACTAAACATACACCACTAACTACCCACTTACCTTAATCCAAACCCTAACCCATTATCGCACAGTCACCTCACTCTCGCCCTAACCCTAACTCACCTACCCTGCCCTAACTCTCACATCCACACAACCACACACTTACCTGAATCCGACCTGTAACTTTCCACCAGAGCACTGAAAATACCAAAGCTGCAGAAACGGACAACCAAATTCTTTCCCTAGGAAAAAATGTGGTTTTCTGTTTCTTGATATTTTCAGCGCTCGCTGAAAATGGGTCAATATTAGAACACTCGACATTTTGAATGTTCGGTGTTCTAATATAGAACCCAAGGAACTGAGTCTACGTTTGATAGTTTTAGGTGTAAAGGATAAGCACATGACACAGGACCTGAAGTTGTGACTCTGCCGTTAGCCATGTGGGAGTCCTTATAAGGTATCCATCTAGCTGCTTTACACATACACATTTCTCTTTCCTGACAGACATAAGTCACGACTTAGTATAACTTGTCACAGAAAAAAGTAATGAAGATCCCCAATGAGGTGCTTATTTGCCAAAAACTTTAGTCACAAACCAACTACCAATACTGAGACTTTTAAGACAAGACAAGAAATCTAAGTCTACCAAAAGCAAGAAAGTTCTGAATCCTTTTTATACACTCTTGTGTCTAAGCAAAAATGCAGTGTGTGAAGAAGATACTCAAAAGCTTTAGTATAGGGGGCGTGGCCAAGATGAGCACAGAGTAGCAGCTTTTCTTATCAGCTCTGCCTTTACAGAACTTTATTGACAGGAAATATTGATATAAACTTCCCTAATAATAGTTTTTTTATTTTAATTAATTCTTTAAAATATATATTAGGGTAGTATATAAAAAATTTCAAGTAGATTTTAAGTTTTCCTGTCAAAGTTACACTTGGAAGTACTACAGTAAAAGAACAGGATGGGCTTCACTAAATCTTCTCATCAAGAGACAACTATAAAAAAAGTACTACAGTCATTACTAACTACTATTCAGGAGCTAAGTGTCAAGATAGACAAAATGGATATAAAAATTGACAATTTCAAAGAAAAGTGTTCTCACCAAATGGACATTTTACATGAAGATTTATTGCAACAGAGGAAGCAGATTTCAGGAATGGAAACTGCATTAAGTGATATGGATAACAGAATTCAGGAGAGTGAACATAATGTTGAGTTCCTGTTAAAGCAAAATTATCTTCTTCAGACAAAGGTTGATGACCTTGAGAACAGGTCCCGTAGGAATAATGTGAGAATTTTTGGCTTACCGGATAACATAGAGGGAAATAATATGGAAAATTTTTATCTTCCTGGTTGCCTGAAGTACTTGAACTGCCGGAGGCTCTTTCATATGGTATTGAAAGAGCCCATAGATCAATGGTGACTTCTAAAAACACCAAGATTAATTATACTAAATCTGTTATTGTAACATTCCTATCAGCCCATGATAAGGAAATGGTACTAAAGACTGCATGGGCAAAATCCCCAATCAAACTGAAGGACAATATTATACGCTTTGATAATGACTAGTCTTCTTCAGTATTATCAAAAAGGAACATTTTCTTACCTTTAGTTAGAGAACTAAAAAAAAATAAAATAAAAACCCATTTGCTTTTTCCTGCAAGACTGAAAATATTTTAACAAGATGGTTTTAAAATTTTTGACAACCTAGACAATGCAATAACTTATACAAAATCTAATAACATACTGGAAAAAGTAGATGAAATGGAGTGGGCCAATCCTAGTCTTAAAAGGAATGCTGAGAACAACACTTGGAAAACATTTGACCCTAAAAAAAAAATCAAAAGATGAATCATAACAAGTACATATTTGCACTTGATTCACTCAGTTGGGGAAATGAAACCGGACATCCAGGTGAGCTTTTGGTATTATATTTAATCTAATGTAAACTGCTTAACTAAATAGTTGTCTATTTTGTTTTGTAGAATAGTCGTTTGTTGGGATTTTTTTTTCATTTGTACTATTTGTTTAAGATTAATTATCTTAATGTTTATTGGTTTGATTCCCATGGATGAAGTGATTCTCCTGTCTCGGATATCTATGCTTCCGGATGTCTTGTAGCGGTGCTTATCATTAGGGGGCGTATTTGTTTATCTTGATTTTGGTTCTTATAGTGGTTGGAAAACTTTTATTTAGTTATAATTGCTGTATTTGTATTTTAGTTGATTTATGGTTGTTTGATAAAGGAATCTTGTATGATGGCCTGATGTATAGTTGCAGAATTGCTGTGCTAGTGATGGTACTTCTGACCCGGGATGTGAGTGGCAGTGTGGCTGGAGTAATGGTAAGGCTTTGTTGTCGTTTCCGAGTTGTTGGTGTGTTTATTTGGAGGCTCTGGTTTGGTGATCTAGCACTGTAGAGACATGTGTGGTGTTGTTTGCGTTAATTGTATGTTTTGGTGCCTGTGTGCTTTGGTTGGAGATTAACCGGAGAGTCTGGTTGATAGTGTGGTGAAGCTTTGCTTGATAGCTGTCATTGCTTCGTGTTGTGTATGCAAGGTTTTTTTTTTTTTCTTTCTCATCTCTCTCGGTATAGAGGGAGTCTCGAGACATTGCCTTATATGTAGTTAAGTAATGTTTTACTTAATATTTCCCACCGGAACTTTGAAAGCTTTATTTTCATGATGAGCTCGAGACTGTGGTATCCATTGCAGCTGGAAAGCTCGGAGCTTTCTTAAAACGTCATCATGAAGGCGTCAGAAGTAAATTGATATTCTGATCCTCACCAAGAAGCTACTGAATCAAATTTGTTTCCTCATACAGCATACGGAAAGAAGATATAACTAGATTACTACTTTCAACTTATTGTAAGACATTATATGCAATAATCTCTTAAATAAATAGGGATTATACTACGCATGTAGCCTAAATACTTTTTCTAATCATCATAGGTATTCTTGAGCCTTATGTATTTATATACTAATAGTATTCTCATAAAATATTTGCTTTATATATGACAAGGGTGCCGATATCTTGATGAGAAATACTCGTGATTTGTGCATTTTTGGAAGATTTAATAACACTACAAGCTGTTTATATACTTGTGTTACATGTACATTTTTTATAACTATTGACTTGCTGAGAAAATATTCATGAAGCATTTATCAAAATGTTAAATGTATAGATGTATATAATAGGTTATCTCAGTTATTTTATGAATGCATTTGTGTAATAGGCTGATAGGGATGTACCACATAGGCAGCAATAATATTGTAAGGACAGGTGCATTAAAAATAGTTAGATCTGTTTATCATTAGAAAATGTGAAATTTTCATCTTTTGTTTTGTTAATGAAATAGCTTTTCAAAACTCAAAGATAGTATAAGCTATAACTGAATAATAAAAAGTTCATTATATTTAAATAAGGCTTTTATGTAGTATACAGGAGCTATTTAAGCACCTTGATTCTTTGAACTAATATGACCTTTTCACTAGTTTTCAGTATGGTGATGGACCCTTTGAGGTAACTCAAATTAAAGTAATGAATGGAAGATCAGACTTTTAATGCTTATTAGTCACTCTTCTATGAGAGACTGCACCGGGGTGTTTGGTTATAAGAAAACTAGCAGGATGTTGTTGGTTTTACTTCTTGATGAGTAATCACTATATTTGGTTTCTGGCAAAGAAATGCAGTGTTCATTTCTTTCAGAACAATCAGTATGTTAGTTGATTGTTAGTAAAATCACTTTTATTAGCATCTTATTTATTAGCTGCCAATGTTAGTGGTTATTGAAGGTCCTTAGGTGATTCATTTACAACGATGTCCCAGTTAGCTGATCACCTATGGCAGTACTATATATCACACTTCAGCCTTTATTAGCCATATTTTGGTAATAAAATAATGCTATAGTCTCTTTTTAAGGTTCTTATCAAATGTGATTACTTTAAAACAGAAGAGTGAACTAATAGATCATAGTAGTTCTTAATAACCTACCAACAAATGTAAGAAAATTCTGTACTTTATTCCTAAGATGTAGCTGTCATTAATTTACTAATTGACACAACATTATATCTATATATTTGGTTCATACAAAAAATTGTTTATGTTATTGATGAGAAGCCTTATTTTTATAGTTATGACTATAGACATGTAGGCAGATGCTGATTGGATGCTGCTTTTGATAGGAAGTCAATTAGAATGACTGATGTCATTTGAGTTAGGAGTTTTAAACTCCAGAGGGGTTCGAGTTGGTTATTTTGTTTCATGTTTATGTTATAAATATTTTCTAATAACTTTTCAGACGTTCATATCTTATGTAGTAGGAAACTACCTTAATTTTAAGAATATGATACTCTTACACTATGTTTGTTCTAATGATCATAATAGTATTCCTATTAGATATATTCTTGTGTATTTCTTAGATCAGTATGTTTATATTTACATCATTTAATTTTCAATGACTACACTAAAAGGTATATCAGTTAACATTAATGGTTTAAATAATCCTAATAAAAGGAGGAATTTAACTAGATATCTTAAGTTACATAAATCCCAGTTAGTATTTTTAAAATAAACTCACTTAATAACAGAGGATATATTCAGACTTGAATCTAAAAAATATAAGATTTTAGTAAGTTCTGAACATACTAAGAAAAAGAGAGGAGCAGCTATCCTATGGAACAGCATAATGCCTTTTCCTAAAATAATAGATACATATAAGGATAATAAAGGAATGTTTTGTGCAGTCACCATAGAAATAAACAGTAAAATTTTCACATTGATTAACATATAATGGATCCCAGGATAGGGATAAACACAGTGAAACAACATCTAGATCAAATTGTACTATTCTCTAAAGGGAACATTATTTTGGCAGGAGATTTCAATTGTATTCTAGATTACAAAGACTCTAGTACTAATGGGAACAGAAGAATATCTACATCATCTAAATTATTAAAAGACTTTTCAGATACTTATTTTTTGAAAGATATAAATTATTTTTGCAGATACTACTTCTTTGTTTTACACCTTTTTTTCTCATAGACATAACTCATACTCGAGGATAGATAGAGTTTTTATTTCTAATAATTTAAAAGATTCCTTAAACAAATCAGCAGTGATTTCATGTCCTTTATCAGATCATAAGTCTATAATTTTTGAAGTGGTAGCCAATCCAAATTTTAATATTCATATAAAAAGGATCCCATCTTATATCACAAAATTAAAAGATTTTAATGATTTCATTTCTACAGAAGTACAGATTTTTTTAGAACTTAACAATACTAATGATATATCAGAAATTTACATTTGGGATGCCCTAAAAGCTTATCTATATGGTAGGATATTGAATTGGTACAACAAAAAAAAAGAAAGCATGGGATAAAGAACTGCAAGATATACAATGTAAATTAGACACTTTAAAATTTAGTAATATGGGTGATAAAGATATATCAGATAAAAAAAAAGAAATAAATATGTTAAATAATAAATATCTAGAAATATTAAAACATAAAACTATGATCAATATAGAAAATTTCAAGTTTATAAATTTCTCTTCAAACCTTGAATCCTTAAAAATTCTTGCTAATAAAACGAAAAGATTAAATAGATTTAATCATATTAATGAAATATTCTCCCCTAAAAAAGGAAAAATGGTATCGGAAATTCATAATATATTAACTGAATTTAAAGAGTTTTTTCTAAACATCAACCAAAGAACTACTGATATTAACTCTAAAGAGGAAATAAAAACATTTATTAATAAATAAATTTATTAATAAATACACTAAAACAAGATTTTCAGAGGAACAAGGGATTTCTATTGATAAACAAATATCTTTCAAAGAATTTCAAACTCACATTACCAAATTAAAGCAAAATAAAGCACCAGGTAATGACGGCATCATTCCTGAAATTTACAAATTACTACCTATAAATGCTCTAAAATTGCTTTATAAAGTATTTAATCTTGTACAGGACAAAAACATAATTCCACCTTCTTGGAAATACACTTTTATTTCTCCTATTTTAAAATGTAATAAAGATCCCTCTAAGTGTACCTCCTATAGACCCATCTCCCTATTAAACACTGATTACAAATTATTTATGTTCATTTATGCAGAAAGGCTTAAAACACGTTTACCCAAATTAGTTGATAGTGATCAAACGGGGTTTATAATAAAGAGAACTTCATATGATAACATTAAAAGAATATTAACTTTAATTGATTCGGTGAAAAATCTTAAAACAAATTTAACCCTAGTTAGTTTAGATATAAATTGTGCTTTTGACTTAGTTACATGGGAATATTTGTTCACTCTATTAAAGGAATTAAATGTCTCCAATAATTTTATCAATCTTGTCACTCTGTTATATGAAGGTAGCCAAGCTTATGTTAAAATTGGTACTAGTATATCTCAAAATATACCAATAGTAAAAGGTACTAAGCAAGGGTGTCCTTTATCCCCTCTTTTAATTTCATTAGTTATGGAACCATGGGTAAATTTAATAAGACATGATACAGATATTGAAAGATACAAGTTAAACCCCACTATATCATCTACAATACAAATGTTTGCAGATGACATTGATTACTTTTGGGAGTAGAAGCGAATCTATACAAAAACATTTTAAAAACATGAAATATTTTCAAAAAAATTCTGGCCTTACTTTTAATAATAATAAAACACAAATTCTTTTAACAGGTTCAAAAAAATACAATATACCCAAGGAATATAATGAATATATAGCTCAGTCTCAACAAATAGCATATTTAGGTATAATTATTACTAACAATATTAAAGATACCATTCAAATAAATTATAATAAAAGTCTATTACAGATAGAAAATTTAATAAATAAATGGAACAAATTACCCTTTTCTATGGATGATAAACTTTTAATAATAAAGATGATCCTTCTCCCCAATATCTTATATATAATTCAATCTTTATCTATACCTCCTTCTTACCAAATAATTAAAAAATTTAATTCAATGATTCAGAAATTTTTGTGGTTACCAAATAAGCCAAGGATTGCATTAACATACCATATGTATAATTGGAATAATGGGGGTATAGCCTTACCAAATTTAGAAATGTATTCAATTTCATCAGTATTCCATACAATCTCTCATCTCATTGATGTGGAAATACACTGCTAAGTGAAAAGAGTTTATAGAGGTATTGTCACAAAATACCAAAGATATAAACAGTTCCTATAAGCTAAATATAATTAATAATCCATTTATTTGGAGGTTAAAAGATTATATTTCTGAATTTTCTTCTCTGAGTTTTAACTCTAAGTATATAGTTTTTCTTTAAAAAATCATTTAAAAATTTTATATTTAAATATAATATATATATATAAGGACTGGCTTTTTTTACTCTTCCCTATAGCATACACACACAGATCTATTTTCTCCTCAGATTATACAAAAATGTCTATATTTCAGCAAAAGCATTTAACATTTTGGCATCAAATGATGATAAATAATGAGATAAAATCCAATAGTTTACTCTTGGAAGAGTATAAACTTGATTCTTGTTTATGGTTAGAGCTTCAAGAGGCTAGACAATATGTATTAAATAAATTGGATTCTATGTCTCCTATAATTAGGAAAAATAATTCCCAAACTAATACAATATATGATTTTATCAGTTTTGCATAAATCTCCTGCTAATAACAAGTTATCAAACATTTATAGGGCAATTAAATGTGATTTAGATACACATTCAGATAATTATTGGAAATATTTTTCTTTAATTAATAATAATCCCCCTTCTGAGAAAGACAGATTGAATATTTTACAATCAGCAAGTATGACTAATTCTTCTTTAAAATGGAAATTATTCACATGGAGATTTTTAAATAGATCATCTATCACGCCTCATAATATAAGTATATTTTCTAAAAATAATATAACGTGTTGGAGATGTAATATTGAATTGAATGCTGACTGGTCTCATATGTTTTATAATTGCATATATTTAAGAAAATTTTGGGATGATATCAATAATTTGTTGCAAACAATTTTTACTGATAATTTCTTTATATCTAAATCACTTGTTTTATTTAATACTCCTGTTCCTGATTGTGTAAAAGAGAATAAGTACCCTTTGGTTTGGTCTATACTATCTATAGATAGAAAAACAATCACTAAGAACTGGAAATCTAGTACAGCACCTACATTTTTGGAATTTAAAAATATACTCATTGAAACGTGTAATTTGGAAAGGTTAACTATTAAATCTAGATCATCTAGGAATACTACATTATATAATTCATGGAATATCATCTACAAACGTCTAGAAAAATAGTTTATTAATTTATGTAAACAGATGATTTTTATTAATCCTACAGCTACATTAAGAAATTTTTTTTGCATGATGAACGTCTTTGTACATAGTTTAGTTACATTGGTTTATATATTAGAAGGTTTGTTTTTTTTTTATTTTCTTGTTTTTTAACTTTAAAGAAAAAATTTTATAATTTCATGGAAATATTTGTTCATTTTAATAATTATTTAATAAAATTCTTTGAAAAAAAAAAGCTTTAGTATAAATGCTAGATATTCAATATCCATAGCAGGATACGTCCCATATAGCTTTATGCTACTGCAACAGTGATCTGACGATGAACATCACTATTGATGCAAACATGCCTCTCAACTGTCCAGATTTTCACAGAATGCCCAGATTTTTGCCTCATATTTTTGGCCTGTTTCTCCAAAAATTGTGTTTTTCTGGCAAATCACTGAGGACTAAAGTCAGATAATAAATGACAGAAATGTGAGTTTTAGACTTCATATCCTTTATAAAATCCATGCTAATGTGAAACCTTTCTATCAACTTTCTAAGTTTATAAGAGCAATATTTAAAAATTGTCTCTATTTCTGGGCCTTTGTCCCCCATTTTTATGACTTTGCCCAGATTTCTTGCTTTAAGAGGTTGAGAGGTATGGATTCAATGACTGTCCATAATGTTAATAATGAAAGTGCATTTTTTCATATGGGTTTATTACACTATGTAATGTCCCATGACTCACTACCATAGTGTAAAGCTAGGAACCAAATATATTAACCGTATCATAGTACATTCATCCAAGCCACACCATAAAGTTCCCCTAAAATGTCTTAATATTAGTAAGCAATGAACTAACAGAGCTACATGCATGGATTTATGACCACTCCCCAGACATCTGAAATTTGGCTAAAACTATAAGCTAAAGATGAGGAAATACTTCCTCCAGGCTAAAGTATGCTGCGTACTGACAGGAAAGATAAAACAGGATATGGAGTAGCCATTTTTTTACCCTAGCACATTTCAACTCGGCCCCTACCAACACACCATCCCCTAGTTCAATTATTCTGAGTTAATTATCTCCTTCAGCAAACTCAACAACCATAAAAGCATCTACTTCACTGCTCCATACATTCCCCCAGGCAATAATATCCCACAGTTACAAATATACTGCCAGATGTACTTAGTAATATACCCCAGTAAATGATTATTTTAGGAAACTTTAACATAGACTGGAACACAATCACCATGAACAAATCTCAACACTTGATATACTTATATGGATTCACTCAACTTATCACTAATCCACCAAGTATGATAAATCACGCAGTAACTCATCAATAATAAACTGGATTCTAGCATCTGATCTCAGCAAAATAACATCCATTGACATTCTATCAGGCATACTTAAAGACCATCTACAAACTTATGTCTACAGGCACCCCATATGTATCCCAAAACAATACACTAAGACATAGTTCACAACATCATGAAATCTGATAAATAAGCATTCACATTTACCCTGAAATCATGTAATTGGAACACATTGAAATACCTACTGTTAGATAATGCTACAGTGGAATTTAATCATATATTTCCCAATATAGTCAACAAAATGTCCCCTCATGAGAAACAAAAAACAGAATAAAGCAAATCCTGTCCCATGGCTAACACAATCAGCTAAAGAATTAGTCCATAAAAAAGATAAAGCCTGGAAATTCTGACTAAAACAGAAAAGACAACAGAGCCACCAGACATTCCGTCAACTGGTGAATGACTTGAGACATACCTCCCTGGACTACATGAAAAGAGACATGGAAGAGCTCTCAGATCATGTGGCCCAAGCAGGTATGACCCTAGCCCTGAGTAGCATCCTGCCTTCACCCAGAATGATACCACAGTATAAGGACAAAATGATTGACTTCAACAACTGGCTAAGCTTCTGGTGTCATTCAAAGGGGATCCAGTATCTCTCTGCCTGGAAAGACATGATCAACAAACCACAATGCTTTGCCAGAGATGGTCTGCACCTGTCACCCCTGGGATTCAGGTTACTGGCTAAAGCTTTTGCCACCCCTATAGTGCCTTTTTTAGGCAATGTTCAAAGGACAAAACCACCACTGTAACAGATGCAAGCATGCAAAATTTGAAGGTAATGCTACTCAATGCTAGAAGTCTAAACCTCAAAATGCATTCTCTCGAGGCACTCCTAAAAATGGAGAACATCGATATCTGTGCAGTAACTGAGACCTGGTTCAAGGCTCCAGAGAGCACCCCTGCAATACCAGGCTACAACTATTACCACACTTTTCGGCCACCAAACCAAGACCAAGGTGGAGGAGTGTCCATACTCACCAAGGATATTCACACCCCCAGGCTAGTTGCCCAACACAATGTATCTGAAATTTTCCAGGTGCAACTAACACTAGATAAGACTGCAATCCAAACTGTAGCTTGCTACAGATCCCCCACCATGCCCCAAGATTCTCACTACACCTTTCTAAACATACTGAAAAATATTAAGATACAACCAAACACCCTAATACTGGGTGATTTCAACTACCCTGCCATTAAATGGGAAAACTACTCGGGTACCAACACCTTTTCCCAACGGTTCTTGGAATTCATAAATTCCAACGCCCTGGATCAACTAATCCATTGTCCCACCAGGGGCTCCAATATCCTAGACCTGGTTATTACCAACATGGGAGATAGATGCTCCACACCAGTGGACACCCCCTCATTGGTCATTGCTCAGACACAGCTCCACGTGGTCTTGTTGAGTCTTCCTGGCTACAGAGAACTGAAAAAAAGTGACTGCTTTCCTGATTAAGTATCCTGCTGTTTTTTATATTTGTTTTACCTTCTACTGCTTACCTAGAGCAAGCTTTAACTGTTTTCATAGTTATTTACTGCATTTTTTATTATCTGCACTTAAAAGTACATTTTAGTCGAAATTAGTCTAATTCAAGTCGAAAAGTGTTTGTTTGCTGTTTAATTTAATTGTTTGGCTGCCCACTAAAGTGTGCTAGCCTGTACTACTGACTTATTGCCTTTTCTGCATTTCTGTGTGTTTCTATTTACAAACAAACAAAAAAAAATATTCCTTGTTTTCCTGCCTCTCCTAAACTAGTTAGACCTGTTTACAGGCCTTGCTGTATCCTGGGCTGTGTTGTAGTTCCTGTGTTGTCCATTGCCTTACTTGGATAGAAGGAAGTTTCTTAGCTCACCAGTGGGAGTGGGGAGCCTTGAATAGCCTACCTGTCCTTGAGGGAAGTGACCTCAGCACAAGAAGCTGTAGTAATTGGTCATTTTGGACCATTTCTAGCTCTTTTGAAGTTCCCTGGTTAGAATCTGCCTCTGGCATTTTTTTGAAGCCATATTGCTTATACACAGCTCCACGTGGTCCTGTTGAATCTTCCTGGCTACAGAGAACTGAAAAAAGCGACTGCTTTCCTGATTAAGTATCCTGCTGTTTTTTATATTTGTTTTAACTTCTACTGCTTACCTAGAGCAAGCTTTAACTGTTTTCATAGTTATTTATTGCATTTTTTATTATCTGCACTTAAAAGTACATTTTAGTCGAAATTAGTCTAATTCAAGTCGAAAAGTGTTTGTTTGCTGTTTAATTTAATTGTTTGACTGCCCACTAAAGTGTGCTAGCCTGTACTACTGACTTATTGCCTTTTCTGCATTTCTGTGTGTTTCTATTAAAAAACAAAAAGACCAAAAATATTCCTTGTTTTCCTGCCTCTCCTAAACTAGTTAGACCAGTTTACAGGCCTTGCTGTATCCTGGGCTGTGTTGTAGTTCCTGTGTTATCCATTGCCTTACTTGGATAGAAGGAAGTTTCTTAGCTCACCAGTGGGAGTGGGGAGCCTTGAATAGCCTACCTGTCCTTGAGGGAAGTGACCTCAGCACAAGAAGCTATAGTAATTGGTCATTTTGGACCATTTCTAGCTCTTTTGAAGTTCCCTGGTTAAAATCTGCCTCTGGCATTTTTTTGAAGCCATATTGCTCAGACACAGCTCCACGTGGTCCTGTTGAGTCTTCCTGGCTACAGAGAACTGAAAAAAGTGACTGCTTTCCTGATTAAGTATCCTGCTGTTTTTATATTTGTTTTACCTTCTACTGCTTACCTAGAGCAAGCTTTAACTGTTTTCATAGTTATTTACTGCATTTTTATTATCTGCACTTAAAAGTACATTTTAGTCGAAATTAGTCTAATTCAAGTCGAAAAGTGTTTGTTTGCTGTTTAATTTAATTGTTTGGCTGCCCACTAAAGTGTGCTAGCCTGTACTACTGACTTATTGCCTTTTCTGCATTTAGCGCGGAGTTGCCACTAGAGCACCATCGGGCACCGCTGGTTAAACAAGGTTAAACTATTTCTGGCTCTGTAAAGTCTGCTCTTCATTTTTTCCCTTAGAACTGTTCTACTTGTAATCTAAACAGTCTATTCTCTATCTGTAAAGCTCAGCACTTGTTCCTAAAGCATTTTTTAGTCAGGTAAAGCGCTTCTATATTATACAAAGTACTTCACTAGCTTAAAACCCCCTTCAGTACCCACTTCCCTATTGGTCCTTTCTGACTCAGTTACACAGCAAACTTTTTCATTTCTTCTAGCATGTCAAAGGGTCAGTTGCTAGCGTCCTCTCCTGCTCAGCTGGTGAATCTGGGAATATTGAGGCAATGTTACAATTGCCTCATGTACACAGACAACCCTCTCCTCCTCCTACAAAACACAAATACATGCGAGAGATGCAACTATATAGCCAAACTGGAGGCTGAGCTCTCTCAACTCAGGACTGGCAAAACCAGACAGGAGGAGAAGGTAACCACACACACCATAAACCCAGTCTCACATAGAACTATCACAACTACAAATCAAACACATAAACACACAAAGACATACTCGGAGGCACTGATCAAAAATCTACCAAAACAGCAGAGGCCTCCAAAGCAGACAACCAAACAACTGCCACCTCATGACATAACACAAGCAACACATAGATCACAAAGTCAGTGTGCAAATCAGTCACAGCCCTTAAGGCCAAACACAATGCCAGACACACTTGTCATAGGTGACTCCATAGTCAGACACACTGACATCCCACTCACCAGACTGAACAAGGAGAGGGTCACAGTAAGCTGCCTGTCGGGCGCTAGAATCCGCCACATAACACAAGCACTCAGGTCACTCCACAGCAAGTACAAGTATGACTCAGTCATTGTCCATGCCGGTGTGAATGACCTGAGACGTACCTCCCTGGACTACATGAAAAGAGACATAAAGGAGCTCTCAGATTATGTAGCCCAGGCTGGTATGACCCTGACCCTGAGCAGTATCCTACCTTCACCAAGAATGATGCCACAATACAGAGACAAAATTATCAGTTTTAATAATTGGCTTAATTTCTGGTGTCATTCTAAGGGGATCCAATGACATGCTTGACAAGCCACGCTGCTTCGCAAGGGACGGCTTGCACCTGTCACCTCTGGGTTTCCGGATATTGGCAAAGGCTCTTGCCACCCCCATAGTGCCTTTTTTAGACAAGGCTCAAATTCTAAACCCACCACCCTAGAAAACAATAATGGAAAAAAACTAAGGGTAATGCTGCTCAATGCCAGAAGTCTAAATCTCAAGATGCACGCCCTCGAAGCCCTCCTCAGTATGGAGAACATCGATGTCTGTGCTGTGACTGAAACCTGGTTCAAGGCTCCTGAGAGCACCCCGGCACTATCAGGTTTTACCTCATATCATGCGTTCCGGCCCCAAAACCCGGACCGTACCACAAAAGGAGGGGGTGTATCCATATTCATCAAGGATACCCACACCTCCAGGCTGGTGGCACCTCACGAAGCATCAGAGACCATTCAGGTGCAATTAACCATAGGCAAAACTGCTCTACAGTTTGTAGCATGTTAAAGGCCACCCTCTCAAACTCGGGAACCCCACACAGCCTTCCTAAAGACACTGGAGAGTATAAATGTCTCTCCAAACACCATCATATTGGGTGACTTCAACTACCCAAACATAGACTGGGAACATTACTCAAGCCCCAATACCCTAGCCCAAAGGTTCCTGGAGTTCATAAACTCAAATGCTATGGAACAACTTGTCATCATTCCCACAAGAGGTGAAAATATACTAGACCTGATCATCACAAACATGGGGACAAAATGCTCCACACCGGAAGTATATCCCTCATTGGTGAGATCAGACCATAAACTAATCTCACTGGAGATCCACATCCCGCCCCCACCCCCAACAAAAAAGACCATAGTGAAGAACTTCTCAAAAGCCAACTTCGCACTTCTTAAGACTGGTGTGGTATCCTTCAAGGCCCCTGAGCCATTGGAAACCACAACCCACGCTGCTGAATCCCTTACAAATGCTTTCTACGAGCACCTCCAGGATTGCATGGATCAAGCAATCCCAAATAAAATCAAGACCCTTTCCACCAAAGGCAAGAGCCCAATCTGGTGGACCCCAGCCATAAACAAACTTTACAACAAGAGGAGAAAGCTACTACAAGATAGAGCAAAATCCCTAAAAGGGAAGACATCTCTGATCTGATCAATACTAGTAAAAAACTACGATCACTCATAAAATCATCCAAGGCCAACTTTGAGAGAAAAATCGCCAAGGACTCAAAAGACAATCATAAGGCCTTCTTTAGCTATGTTAGAAATCTGGGTGGAAACTCCCAGATATGCTCAGAATTAGACCAAAATGATACAAAAATCACTGAACCCACAGACATTGCAAACATACTGGCAGACAGGTTCAGTGAAAATTTCTCTCTTCCCTCCCCCCCAAAAGGAGAAATATCTATCCCAGCAGAGTGTAGCCTCCCAATCATCTCAAATGCCCAGGTGAGAGCTGCTCTCTCTAAAGCTAAAAACACAGCATCAATGGGACCGGATGGTGTCCCCGGCTGTGTGCTACACGAACTCAATGAGGAACTAAACCCACACATAAGGCTGCTGTTTAATCTTAGCCTTACCACAGGATACATACCCAAAGAGTGGCGTACAGCAACTGTGGTCCCACTCCACAAAGGCAGTGCTTCTACGGACCCTGGTAATTACCACCCCATAAGCTTAACAAGCCTGGTCTGCAAAGCTATGGAGAGGATCATAATGGAACTCATAAATAAAGACATAGGGGACCTACAGACATTGGATCCTACCCAATTCGGCTTTGTCAAGGGCAGATCATGCCTCTTGAACTTGGTCGACTTTTTTGAAGCAGTCACCAAGGCCATTGATGAGGGTAAGGCAGTTCACACAGCCTACCTTGACCTTGCAAAAGCTTTCGACACAATACCCCACTCGGGTATCATAGAAAAGCTCACCAGCTTAAATGTAAACCCATATGTCACAAGATGGGTTGCAAACTGGCTCAAGGACAGAACCCACAGGGTTAGAGTTGCTGGTGCCATGTCAGACTCAAGCCGGTCACAAGCGGTGTCCCACAGGGCTCAGTCCTGGGCCCCTCTTGTTCGGCATCTACTTTTCAGAAGTGCAGGCAAACATAGGAGGATTGTGGCTGACAAAGTTTGCAGATGACTGCAAACTGGGCGCCATAGTTGAAAATCCATCAGACACAGATATCCTTCAGAGAGGTCTCATAGAAATGGATAACTGGTGCCAGAGCCATGGCCTTAAGCTAAACGCCAAAAAATGTATAGTTATACCCTTTGGTAAAAACAAGGTAACCCCAAGTTACCATATAGGTGGCAATCCATTAAGCACAGAAGAGGTTATCAGGGACCTGGGGACCCAAGTTGACAGTAACCTTTCTTTTGACACTCACATTGCCAAAGTGGTTAGGAGGACCTTCTACATTGCCCACCTGATTATGAAGGGATTCACATCCAGATCAAGGGAGGTCATTGTTCCCCTGTACTCTTCACTTATCAGACCAATGATTGAGTACAATGCCCCATTCGAATGTATCTTACCCGACACCTGCAGCAATTGGAAAGACCCCAAAAGTTCCTCACCAAAAGGATAAAGGGGCTCAAAAATATGCCATATGCTGCCCGACTGAAGAAACTCCAGCTCTATTCAGTCGCATACCGTCTGCTCAGAGGTGACCTGTGCCTGACATACAAGGCCATGTCCAACCCGGAATTAATGGACATGCTCCACCTCAAAAAATCCAAATCCACCAGAGCCACAAGAGCAAGAGACTTAAACCTCAACATGGATATAAATGGGACGTGCTGGAGGGACAGATTCATCACCCAGAGACTCCCTATGCTGTGGAATGGAATCCCGGTCCATGTGGGACAGAGCACCTCGCTGGCTCTGTTCAAGAGGAATCTTGACCAGTGGATGGGAGATCGTAGGTTTACCCCGGGGATCATCTCTGTATCACTGCTGGACAGAGGCACAGCAAACTAATGGGTATAGTATTCTTCAACCTAAGGGGTGGTGAAAGCCACACAACTCTGGCTAGGCTTATAAATGCCCTAGGGCAGATAGCCTAGTATGAACCTATGAACCTATGAACCTATAAGCAAATCACCCTTGACATCCACATCCCATCCCCCACCCCCCAGTAAGGAAACCTCCGTAAAAAACTCCTCCAAATTCAACTTCATGCTACTCAAGTCAGAAGTGACAAACTTCATGACACCCATGCAGACGGGATCTGAAAGTTTGACTGCTGAATCCTACACTAAGGCACTATACGAGCACATCCACTCGTACATGAATCGTGCCATCCCAAATAGAACCAATATGCACTCCTCCAAAAAAGGAAGCCAATCTGGTGGTCCCCTGCCATACACAAACTATACAACAGAAGAAAGAAACTGTTGAAGAAAAGAGGAAAATCCCAGGATGCAAAAAACTCCCTTACCAGCCTCAGTAAGAAGCTGAGATCCCTCATAAAATCCTCAAAAGCTAGTTACGAAAATAAAATTGCCAAAGATTTCAAAGACAACCACAAGGCATTCTATAGTTATGTCAAGAATCTAAATGGCAATGCTCAGATCTGCTCTGAGCTCTAACAGAATGGCATTAAATATACTGATCCAAAGGATATTGCCAATATCCTGGCAGAACAATTTAGTGCCAACTTCACCCCCCTCTCCCATTCTAAAGGGCCCATCTCAATACCAGAAGATTGCCAAATTCCAGTAATCATGGCCCCACAGGTAGAAACCGCACTCTCCAAAGCTAAGAATACAGCATCCATGGGACCAGATGACATCCCAGGCTGTGTACTACATGAACTACAAAATGAACTGGCACCTCACCTAAGTGTTATGTTTAATCATAGCCTTACCTCAGGCTTCGTGCCCACTGAGTGACGCACAGCTACAGTTATCCCACTCCACAAGGGGGGATCCACCTTGGATCCCGGGAACTACAGTCCCATCAGTCTGGCAAGCCAGATCTGCAAGGGCATGGAATGCATTATCATGGAACTTATAAACAAAGACATTGGCAACCTTCAAACACTGGAACCCACCCAGTCTGGGTTTGTGAAGGACCGATCTTGTCTCCTGAACCTGACTGACTTCTTCGAATCAGTCTCCAGAGCTGTGGACAAGGGTAAGACGGTCCACACAGCCTATCTGGACCTCACCAAGACCTTCAACACCATCCCCCACTCTGGAATCATAGATAACTGTACTAAGCTGGGCATAAATCCCTACGTCACTCGATGGGTTGCCAACTGGCTTACTGACAGAACCCAGACTGTAAAAGTAGCCGACTCCAAATCCAACTCCAGACAAGTGATAAGTGGAGTACCTTAGGGTTCAGTCCTGGGACCGCTCTTGTTTGGCATCTACTTCTCTGAAGTACAGGCCAACACTAAGGGACTCTGGCTAACAAAGTTCACAGATGACTGCAAACTGGGAGCCATTACTGAATCCCCAAATGATGTGGATATTCTACAAAACGGCCTAACAGAAACAGATGCTTGGTGCCAGAGCCATGGACTCAAGCTTAATGCAAAGAAATGTATAGTTATCACCTTTGGGAAAAAAACATGTACCCATGAATTACCACATAGGTGGCAATACACTAAACACCGAAAGTGTGATGAGAGACTTAGGGACACAGGTGGACAGTGGTCTCACCTTCGATAACCACATAGCCACAACAGTCAAGAAATCCTTCTATGTGGCACACCTCATCACTAAGGGCTTTTCATCCAGAAAAAAGGAGGTCATTGTCCCATTGTACTCATCCCTCATTAGACCCATTATAGAGTATAACACTCCATTTGGTATGTACCTCACAAGACATCTGCAACAGCTGGAAAGGCTGCAGAAATACCTCACTAAAAGACTCACAGGCCTAAAGGAGATGCCATATAATGACCGTCTAAAAAAACTCCAGCTATACTCTGTGGCATACCGTCTACTCAGAGGTGATCTCTGCTTAACATACAAGGTCATGTCAAACCCTGAACTGTTGGACATGCTCCACTTAAAGAAATCCCAATCCCTCAGAGCCACACGCTCCAGGGATCTAAACCTTGTCATCACAATGAACAAAACATGCTGGAGGGATAGGTTCCTGACCCAGAGACTCCCCATACTCTGGAATAGACTGCCCATACAGAGCGCCTTCTTGGCCCTCTTCAAAAGGAACCTTGATGATTGGATAGGAGATAGGAAATTCACCCCGGGGATCATGTCATTTGCCCTGCTAGTCAGGGGTCCAGGGAAGTAAATATTGTGGGAAGAAATATCTAGGGAATTGTTATGGCTAGGCTTGTATAGGCCCTAGGGCCGATAGCCTAGTACCAACCTATGAACTTATAAGTTCAGATGCCCTGGGCAAGGCCAAGCAACCCACCCCCACCACCAACCTTTCCTCAAAAGCTATTGCCACCAATTTCCATACTCATGTTATCCAAATTGGTTCAAAACGCATTAAAACCAACACCACTACTAACTGTCCTAGCTACCTGCACAATGACATCCACAATAATTTTTTCATTCTAAAACCAATCCCTACATCAAAAATTTTTACTCAGATTAAAACCCACCACCCTAGCCATTGATAGCATCCCAGTGGTGAGCCTTCAAGTCATTGTAGACTGCAGTACAATTCCCAGTATCTATATTAATCAACACAGCAGTTAAAGAAAGCTATGTTCCAGATCACTGGAAATTCATTCTTTCATTACACAAAGGATGATACTCTGTAGAACTATTAAACCAAAGGCCAATTGCTATCCTTCCTCCTCTCTCAAAAACATTAGAAAAATGTATTTACTCTCAACTGCTCCAATACCTCACAGATAATACTATCCTCTCTCCTACCTGACATGGGTTTAGACAAAATTACAGCACAACAGCTGTCCTTTTGGACTTTGTCTGTACCATCAGCCTTAATAGGAACACTGTCAAAATAGTTTCCTCATTATTCATGGCTCTGTCAAAGGCTTTTTTTTTTGCTCTGTCAATTGCTTTTGACGGTGTTTCACAAGGCAAAGTGTTCCAAAAACTAAAGTGTATAGCTTTCTCACCCTGCAGCCTCCAATGGTTCAACAGTTATTTAATCAACAAACACTAAGCAGTAAAGTGGCAGTTAGCTTTATTTACCTTTCTTCAGTCACTGCTGGGTACCTCAAGGATGTACCTTAGGACCCCTAATGTTTAAATTCTTCTTAAATGATCTCAATAAAGCCTCTATTCATGCATCCCTTGTTCAATCCACAGATAATTCAACCATTTTCTCTGTAACTGACAATCATTCTAAACTTCAAACAGTTACCCAACATGCCTTGTCTTCCATTGAAGCTTGGCTAGATAGCTCCCAACGTCTACTAAATCCTTAAAAAATGGCTTCTCTTTACCCCTAAATCTCACTCTAACACCAATCTGGACTTCAAAATCAATTCCTTAGACAACACACAGAATCAAAGGGTTACACATATTAAGCTGCTAGATGCTACTATAGCCAAAAAGCTATAATTTGTTCCTCATATACCTGAAGTAATCAAATAACATATCAAAAACTTGGAACATTATACCAAATAAAACAGTATCTCACTGAACCTAGTACAAAAATTATAGCATACACCTGTATACTACCATCACTACTTTATACCTCTGCTATCCATGTAAACCTCCATGCCAACCAAATCTCCAAGCTACAAGAATGCTACAAAAAAAATTGCCAGATTTGCCTCTAACCTCCCTTGTAGGGCCCATCACTGCATTGCCCTCAAAAAAGTAACTGTCTAGAACCACCTCATCACCTCAGCTTCTCACAGTTAATTGTTGGGCAAAATCTTGTATATAAATCTATCAGGTGTCCCATCCTAAAATGGGGTCTACAACATGTGCTCATGTAGCATTAGGTTGTGACAGATGTCCCTACTGCCACTTATTCATGTTGGCAAGTGCCCTGTCTCCCACTAACTTGATCCCCATGAAATAACAAATATTCCTCCTGGAATCCTGACCCTAACCCAAAAGAACTTCACCCACTCCCTAAACCTAATCCTAAAATCCCCCTCCCCTCCCTAACCCTAAAATTGTGAACACTCCCTAAACCTGAAATCCTCCTCCCCTCCCTAACCCTAATCGTCCGATAGCTCCCTAAACCTAAAATCCCCCTCCCTAACCCTAATCTTCCAGTACCTTCTGATCATTCCCTAAACTTAAAATACCTCTCCCTAAACTTAAACTCCCGATCACTCACTAAAGCTAAAATCCCCCCTTCCCATTTCCCTACCTGTCTTACTTGGCTTACAGCAGTTCTGCACTTTATTCCCTAGGAAATGAGCTTTTAGCAAGCACCAGCTTCTTGGCTGAAGTCATATTCAGGTTCAAGTGTGAGCAGCTGGACACATAGACTACACCACTGTTGAGTCCATGGTTTTAAGCAGCTTCTCTTCAAGCATTTGGGTTGCAACCAGCTGTAAGAAACCCTTCTAAAAAGTATCCTCCAAACCTACTCCTCTCCAGAAGCCAACTCTTAACAAATAAATCCTTACAATCCACTCACAAAATTAATGACTCAGCAAGGGAAGCCCTTTATTCCATTCACATCCCCAAACTATAGAATTCATTGCCTTTACCACTAAGACTCAATAATAACCTGTCCACTTTTAAATATCAACTAAAAGACTATCTCAAGGACTCCTGGCTATGCATTTACTCCTCTCCAGGCTAACTCTAACATAAACAAACCTTTCCCCTTACCACCACTGCCCCACATCTTTCCCTGCCCTCCAAATATTTGGGCCTTAGTAATGAACAGTGAGGATTCAGTTGTAAATAAAATATATATTGTGTAAGTCTCTTGTAACTACTGCTATGCTGGCTGCTCTTAGACAAATACTTTGTGACATTAATGTCTACAAGTAATATTGTTATGCCTATAACCTACTGCTTACTGTTTTACCTACTAAAGGGTACATTATCAAAATACAACCTGACTATCTTATCTGAGTTCTACTTTAGAACAGAAATGTATATGTTTACTTATACAGATCCATTTTTACAGCTGTTCCACTGCAAATGTTTGTATTCAATATGTTCCATTTTAACACCCGCGGTAGTGGTGCTGCGGTAGCGTTGTCGCCTCACAGTAAGATGCTGTCCAGTTCGATTCTCAGCTAGAGTGTCTTCTGCGTGGAGACATGCGTGAATGGGTGTGCCTTCAGTGAAGGTTGTGCGTCAGGCCTGGCAAGCCGGTACGTAAATATCAACTGCCAATCATTAGCGGACCGGAGTTCCGCTGTGGCGACCCCTAACTGGGAAAATCGAAAGACACAAGCAATTGTGATTGGACCAGTGCTGATGTACTGTATTGTACCACTGGGTAATTCTGTGATTGTAACACTGTGAATGAAATCTTTTATTCAATACTCTTTTATATAATTTGAACCAGTTCAATATGTTGTTTATAATTTTGTTAATACTGCATTGTCACAGCTGAGGGTAAGATTTAATTTACTTGTGTTAATTTAAATTGTATCTGGTATTATATTGTACCAACTGAACTTTTCTTCTTGGGCATCCACTGGAAAGGGGTTCTACACACAGCTGCACTTCCCTGGTCAACAAATGAAAACAAATAAATAAATGTCATAGTCTACTGGGCATAGTCTCTTTTATTGTTAAAAAAGAGAAAAATGTAATATTATTTTAAGAAGTATTATGTGGGTACAAGAAGAAAGACAGGATAAGGCACTATATTGACTGCTTGGGACAGTAATTAAGGGAGAATGACTTAAGACTAGTAGGAAGAAATGGAGAGGTAGGGAGACCTGACTGACAGGCAAGATCTTTGAAATGGACAGACTCCATCATAGTCAAAAAGTAACACCACCGCTTTGTGCTGAGGAGGAAAGGTAGGTTCAAAGAGTGAACCTTTGAACTAAAAAGGAAGGGGGACAGAGCGTGACAACAGCAGAAGAGCAGATCAGCATACCTCTCAACCTCTTAGTGCAAGATATCAGTACCAAAGCCTAAAATAATAGAGGGACAAAGGTCCAAAAATAGGGACAGGTTTTAAATACTGCTCTTATCCTGTTATTCTGGCAACTTCTCAAGTTTATTGTGTTACCATGTATTTTTTTGAAGGATAGGAAGTCTAAAACTCAAATGTATGTCATTATTTAGTGGCTTCAGTCCTCAGTGATTTGTTAGAAAACCATAAATGTTTTGAGAAGCAGACCAAACATATGAGGCAAAAATCTGGACAGTTGAGAGGTATGCATGTCAGGTGGTTAAACAGTAGGCAGAATGTAAAAAGAGCTGTAGAACAAACAAGTATGACTTGGAATGATAGCAGAGGGGAGGGTTGACACTGCTAGTATTATAGAAACACAGAACAATTTTAAAACTGGGGTGGGATAGCTGGGCATAGGTTGTTCAGGAATGCCAAAGTGGTGCGAGATGGAAGTGAAATAGCACTCTTCCAGACAGAGGGTAACAGATATGAAGCCAGAGAATATAAAGAGCACCAAACCAGGATTTGAGCAAGGGTGCACCCAGAGTTAGAACCTAAGAACACTTGACAACTATGGTACAGGAAGTGGGGGGTGCTGCTGGACTAAGGCACTGTATCATCCACCAGACACAACAACTGAAAAGACCATGGGACTGCAAGACAGAAGAGAAGAATGGGCTAGGAGGAGCAAGGTAATACTCACAGAGAGCCAGATTTGAAAGGAGCAAATTGTGAGATTTCAAGTTCCAGGATATCAAGGAAGTTGGATCAGACTGAGGTTTTGGACCATTAGGGGCTCCCCTAACTGCAGCATGACTTCACCAAAAATAACAAAATTCTTGATGTTGTCCTAACTAATATAGCAGGTGCATATAGTATCCAGGTTAGGGCACCATTAGTTAATGATCATACCAACGTGTGACTTACAGGAAGGGGGAAGGGGAAAAATGTAAAGAAAGAGATGATGGTGAGAGCTTTTAGAAGAGGAGATTATGCTTTCCTGAGGAAGGCTGGTCACGAATGTGTGGGAGCAAACTGAGAGTGTAAACAATCTAGAAGCATGACTGCCTCATGTCTCCATTGTTAAGGCCTTTATGTTTACTGTGTTGCCTAAAAAATTATGCTCCTAACACTGGGTGAGGCTGCAAAACCCAAAACTAGTGAGCAGATCTTTGCATGGTAGAAGTGAAGTTTGTGAGACAATACATATCTTAAACAGCTGTAACAATTTCTATTTTAGTAACACTGTGATTGTCAGAAAGAGCCTACAAGAAATTGTTTTCTATCAAAGCATTCAATTCAGTACCTGGAAGAAAAAATGAATAAGCTGGAAAATTCTTACTCTTTTTCAAAATAAAAGACAGAATAGAAGCTTTGATAACAAAGGGATACAAAGCCAAGGAAAATGTATAGTGGCAATTAAAACTTTCCTTTTTTCAATATAGCGGCCAGTTGCCCATACTGTGAATATCAGAAATGGTGACACTTAAAATAGTCAGTTTAGTTACCCAGTTACAACAACTGGCTGCATACAACTGTTTCCATGGTATTCAATGATTCATCTCTCCAAATACTTTTCCAGATTTGTGCACATTTGTTATGCCATACTTTCTGCGGTAGAAAGTACAGTTGTGTAAGTAAACTTACCATAGGTTAATAGGAATTTACTATGCTAACAACAACTGGGACCTTTTTAAGCCTAGCCATGCATCCCAAATCTCTGACAAGTCTTGGTGTCCTTGGTAGTGTAAGCAGGGACTTGGAAAATTAAACATTTACAAGCAGGGGCCTGAGAGATGAACCATTAATTGGCTGCCTGTATCCATGAGAGAAATTGTTGCCAAACAATGGGCAAATTTCCAGTTCCTTATCCAGTTGCCCATGTTACACTTGAATTGGGTTAGGGAGGAACTGTATTTCACATGAATGGGTGGCCTGTTCTAAAGAAGGGATAGTCTCTGGATACATACCTGTCTCTCCAGCAGGACCTATTTATATCACAGGCAAGTTGTAAGACTTTAGAATGGGAAATTCTAGATGCATGATCCTAAAATGGGTCATCCTCATACTCTAGCCTTTTAATCCCCTCTATTCCTTACAGTCCAGAGAAGATACTAGGATAATCTAACGTTCTTCTTCATAGAAAACTCCTCTTTCCTACCTACCCTCTATCAGCTTTCATTCTCCACCACCACTAAATAACCTACTGTTTTGCAACTTCTTTTTTCTTCTTGATCCCTACTTCTCCACTAACTGTCATCAATAACATATATATCCCTTTACTTAATCATTTTACTCCTCAGCCTTTCCTCTATTCTTCTCCTCCTGCTGTCCATCTCCCATCCTACCGTGATTCTATAACAGCTCTCAACATCTCTTCAACTCTGAATCAACCACTTCTTTGTACTTTCTCCCTACACTCTCACACATCATACCAAACCTATTTAATGACCCCGCCTCACCTTTACTTCAAATGTGGACTGATTAACTCTATTTCAACTCAAACCAAAACAAATTAAGTGAAAAAATACTTTCCAAAAAAACAACTATCAATAATTGCCCAGTATACTAACATTCTCCTAGTAGGAGACATTCACACTAATCCTGGCCGCACCTATCACAATGAAGATCAAGACCATTCTCTTCCACACACTACTCTAAACCCACGATAGTCAACCTCCAAGCCTGTTAATCTAACTGTTGCTACCATAAATGTTTGAAGCATAAGAAATCAAACTACTGAACTACATGCCTGGATTATCCAACATAAGCCTGATGTTCTCGCTGTAACTGAAACTTGTCTTAAATCACACTCTGAAATTACACCTTCTGACTATAATATCATTTGTAATGACCATATAAAGCAGAAAGGTAGTGGCATTGCTTTAATATTTCCTAAAAACTACCACATTTCCCCTTATAATACACTAATACCAAAAATTCAATTTAGCAGAGCTACTTATTACTTTCCTGAAATTGAACAATTATAAACAAATATGTATTACTGTCTTTTACATCCGTCTGGCAACAATACAGCTATACTGGAATATATCCTACATTGGATATCCATAACAATTCCATAAGAAAAACTACTATTAGGTGATCTGAATGTCAGTTGATTAGACATAAAGTCTAACTCCCCTACATCTGGTATGAACTTATATGGTTTCACACAACTAATTAACAGCCTCAGATAGTATAGCAAGACATCAAATTCCCTATTGCACTGAATCCTAGAATCAGACCCTAGCAAATACACCACCTCAGGTACAATGTCTGACTGTCTCAGTGATCACCTCCCAATCTATACAACTAGACATCTCACACGTCCACTTAAACAGCATGTATATAAAACAACACGCAACTTTTCCAAGTTTAACCCAGAAATGTTCATTACTGCCCTATCATCTATTAACTGAAACTTCCTAAAAATCCTCCCCTTACATGATGCTGTTAATGAATTCAATATAACATTCCTGAATATCCTAAACAGCCTTGCACCTCCTAGAAGGAAGAGACTGAAAACAAATAATGCAATTTGGCTGTCCAAAAAGAGTAGAATGTTAAAGCAGTATAGAGAAAAATCATGGAAAGAATGGCAAAAATATAAAACACCACAATATCTTGAAAACTATACTTGAAAAAATACTATAATAACTTTCAGAATAATAGTAAACACAACCCTAAAAATGCGGGACTGCCATTAAAGAAATCTTGCATCCTGGCCAAAAATTCAACATTAACCTGTTCCCCAATAACTCACTATTCAAAACAGCAATACAGTTCAACTCTTATTTTGTAGATAGTATAGCATTTCTAACTAAGAATTCCCCAACATCTAATTTAGCCCTGTCCAACAGCCATGTATCATGACATCCACGTTCACCATCAACTATGTGCCCACATCCTATATAAGACTACTCTTAAACAGACTTAAACCATGTTCTACTTCAGCTGATGACCTTCCAAGTAAGTACTTTAAAATAGCAACCACATACCATTGCCTATCCTGTCTCAATTCTTATGAATCCCATGTTCCCCGTCTCTCTCTGGAAAAAGTCACACATTACCCCTCTGCACAAAAGAGGAAATTCAACAGACATTAGTAACTTTAGACCTATAGCAATCTTATCCTCCCTCTCTCCAAAATACTTGAAAAATGTATTCAAAGACAATTGCTAAACCATCTCCTGCAGGAAGAGCTCCTATCCCCCACACAACATGGCATCCCTCCTTCCCATGGTACTAACACAGCACTTCTAATCTATTTAGATAATGTCAATTAAGCTAGAAATAATGGCAAACTAGTCTCCTCCTTATTTCAAGACTTGTCTAAAGCTTTTGATACAGTTTGTGACAGCAAACTTCTACTTCAAATGTCCTCATTAGGTCTCTCTCGGCCCACCGTTCTATGATCCAAAAGCTATCTGTCCAATAGGTATCAGTCAACAAACTGGCACTCCACCCTCTCTCCATACCTCCCAATCACTACCGGTGTACTACAAGGCTCTATCCTTGGTCCCCTCCTCTTTAACATTTTCACCAACACCCTCCACACATCCACACAACAGGCCTCCTTAATACAGTATGCAGATGACTCCACACTCATTTGCATATCTGACAATATGGCATATCTCCAAAACATTTCTCAGGAAGCTTTAACTCCCACAGAAACATGTCTTTATAACTCTCAACTCATGCTCAACCCTAAAAAAAAAAAACTACTATTTTTTCCTCCATATCCTTCTGTCATGAAAAAAAGTCTTCTCTCTTGATAATACAACCACTGAAGTCACTTTTCATAGCAAATCATTAAGAATGATAGTGGATGATAATCTTAAATTTGACCTGAATACACAAAATTGCATAAGAAAAACCCATCAAAACTAGGGATGCTTTATAGCCAAAACGTTCTCACCAATGCAAGTAAAACTATCCTTGCCACTACTTATCTCCTCCTCACACTTCTTTATGGTGCTCCCTTTCTTGCTAATCTTCAGGCAAAGCAAAAATTAAAATGTGAACAATACTATAACAAAGTTGCTAAATTTGCAGTAAATACCCCTTTCAGAACCCATGATAGTATAGCACTAAAAAGCCTAAATTGGTTAGAACTACCCCTTCAATTAACATATACACAGTTTCTTACCACCTATAAAATTATCCAGCATCCATCTGCTTGTCCAGCAATAAATAATATTCTACACAACTGTGTTCCCAGTCGGACATTATGATCCAGTAATCAAAAACTCCTGTCTGTCCATGATCCAATCAAATCTTCTGGGCATTGTCTATACTTGTACCATGTTGCTAAAGCCTAGAACTCCTTACCTGAATCCATCAGGTCAATACCCTCCCTCCCATCCTTCAGAACCATTCTGAAAGACTTTCTAGCCAAAATCTCTCCCTGTTCTTTCTCAACACCAGAGTAAACTATATACCTAAATGTCAGCAAGTACATATTCATACCTTACACCCCCTTACTCTCCCTTTTTCACTCACTTCCTCACTTGCATCAATTTTTCTCCCCTGGCTTTCTCTCTAAATGTACCATAAGCCCTGCTTTTCTGCCACTTCATATTGCAATTCCTGTTTGTATACTAACTCACCTTTAATTTCTCTATAAACTGGATACAATTTCTCTAAATATTAAATCATTGTCATATAACTTGCATCTATTCTTAGCAAATATTTTCATATTATGGTTAATTTTGCATAATTATTTAAACCATATATGTTTTGTATCATTATTGAAGATTGTAAAATTATTGTTTTTAAAATGTTTTGTAATAATTTGGATATTTCTCCCTGAGCCTCTGCTGACAATGGAGTCCTACCCAGTCAGACTTTCCCAGTAATCAGATGTCAATAAGTAAATAATTCTGGTCTGATTTGTTTTGCAGATATGAAGAAGGCCCATCAGAGTAGGGTCCAAAGATGCATTGTATGTCAGACATTTATCTCACCTCAACAGCCTGCAGGAAACTGAATACAGGGCTAGGAATCTGAGGTAGTATGCAAAGGACATTTTATTTATGCTCTGCATTCCCCTAATGAGAAACCCTGTGGATATTCCAGTTGTTAGATGTGCCTGATTGGGTACATCCCAAAGGGGGTATTGTACTCAGTGATAGGTCTGAGTGCCAAATACTGTGGAGCAATGACCTCCTTGGACCTAGATGCCATAAGCTGCACAACGTAGGATGATTTTCTCACCAACATAGACGCATGATGGTTGAAGGCTGGTGCCAGCTTTTTGGGGTGTGTTGTAAGTATGGTAGTTACCAGAGGCAGTCGACTTTACAAAGGATACTATTATGCATTTTATTGCCCTTTAGTTTCAGCCCATGTCTAATGCCTTGGCCAGATCAAAGTAGGCAGTGTGAACCATTTTGCCCTCATCCATTGGTTTGATGACCTTCTCAAAGAAGTCCACCATGTTGACCAGACATGACCTTCCCTTGACAAAACCAAACTGGGATTGGTCCAGTGTCTGGGGGTTTCCTATGTCATTAGTGATCATTTCCATGATAATTCTTTCCATGGCTTTGTATATGAGACTAATGAGATGACTTACAGGTCTGTAATTTCCAAGGTCTATTGATGGCCTGCCTTTTTTACAGAGAAATAACAGTTGTGGTTCTCCATTCATGAGGCACACAGCCTGTTTGCATGTTACAATTAAATAATGTTACTAAAGGGCCTGATATGTCATGTTTTATACTATTTAGAAAGCAGCCTGGGATATTGTCAAGATGCATTGATGCAATGTTCTTGGCCTTAGAGAGAGTATTGAGGAACTATTCTGCTTTGATAGATGGGGGAGTTGTATTTGATAATATTTCCTGAGGGGAGGCTTCAGGAGAGAGAGAGAGACAGAGAAGAGCTAAAGTTAGAGCTGAATATGTCTGCCAGTAGGTTTGTTATATCTTCTGACTCAGTACAGGTGACTGCTTTAGCAATGAGCATTGCTCACAATTGTGTATTGCCTTTGAGGTTGTGGAAATAATAAAAGAATGCTTTATGGTTTTCTTTGGCCTGGGAGGCCAGATTTACCTCAGATTTGGCTTTGATATACTTTATTTGTCCTCTGAGTTGTGTGTTTCGGTTGATGAGAGCTCTTTTATTTTCTTGGGTCATCATCATCATCTTCTTTTGGCTGTTCCCATTAGGGGTCGCAAGCGGATCATCTGTTTCCATTTCTTCCTGTCCTCTGCATCTTGCTCTGTCACACCAACCACCTGCATGTCCTCTCTCACCACATCCATAAACCTTATCTTAGGCCTTCCTCTTTTCCTGTTACCTGGTAGCTTCATCCTTAGCATCTTTTCCCCAATATACTCAGCATCCCTCCTCAGCACATGTCCAAACCAACGTAATCTTGCCTCTCTGGCTTTGTCTCCAAACCTTCCAACCTGGGCTGAACCTCTAATATACGTATTCCTAATCCTGTCCACCCTCGTCACACCCAGTGCAAATCTTAGCATATTTAACTCTGCCACATCAAGCTCAAACTCCTGCCTTTTTGTCAATGCCACTGTCTCCAACCCATATAACATAACTGGTCTCACTACCCTCTTGTAGACCTTCCCTTTCACTCTTACTGGTACTCGTCTGTCACAAATCACTCCTGACACTCTTCTCCACCCACTCCATCCTACCTGTACTCTCTTCTTCACCTCTCTTCCACACTCACTGTTACTCTAAACTATTGATCCCAAGTATTTAAACTCATCCACCTTCGCCACCTCTTCTCCTTGCATCCTCACCATTCCTCTATCCTCCCTCTCATTCACACAGATATATTCCTGGGTACTACACGTAATTATTGCTATGATTTTCTTCCATCTGTTATAAAGCACATTGCTGTTGTGATTCCACCAGGGTGGACTGGTTTTTGAGTAAGTTCTGTACTTATTCCTGGTGGGTACCACTGCCTCTATGCAGCTAACAAGATTGTACAGTGTTTCTGTGAACAGTTTTGCATAGGCAGCAGTGTTCTCAGGGTTTGGGGGGCTTGAACTTTTGCCAGGTTATCACTTAATAGTAGGAAGATAGCTGTAGAGTATTTCCTAAATGTTCCATATTTAGCTGATGTTCCTAGGGTTACCACCTGTCCCTCTCTGCGAGGGACAGTCCCACTTTGGGCAGTTTTGTCCTGCGAAAAAAAATCTAAAAAAATGGCAAATGTCCTGAGATTTCAAGACAGAAAATATTTACAAAATTTTCTTTAATAGTTGCATAAAACAGTTATTTTGAATCTGAAACGCATAAAAATTATATGAAATAGCATAAGCAACTCATATGCTACAGGAATAATCTTTTATTTGGACAAAAACAGTGAAGTTCTGTCCTTTGCACTCCCTCTGGGTATGTCTGTCCTGCAAACTTGCACTTTTCTACAAAAAATGTCCCACTTTGGGCATTTGAAAAGATGGCAACCCTAGACATTCCAGGTTTTATTTTAACTTTGAAGGAAACCATTTTATGGTCTGTCCTTGCCAGAGAGGGTATTACACTAGACGCTGTGCCATGCTCTCCCATATTACTGAGGATCATTTATGAACAGTAGATGTTCAAATAGATCACTGCTGCAGTAGCTTAAGCTTCCATGTGTCCTAACCACTGATCAGCTGGAGAGAGTGGTATAAAGTCTGTGGTTAGGGCATCAAAACTTCAGAGCCTTCAAACCTCAAAGAAAAAGTGACTAGGGCTTTGAACACTAACTATGCGCTAGGAAAAAGGGAAAAATAAAAAAGTATCCACACTCTGGTATAAAATATAATAAAATACGGGGGATGGAGGGAGTGTGATGCTACTGCAACAGTGGTCTATTTAAACATCTACTGTTACTTATACAACCACATGATGTTCATTATTAGATCAGTGCTGCAGTAGCCCAAGCTATATGGGTAGAATACCAGGACTTGGAAAGAAGTGGAGGAAGATGAAGGATCAGAATCCAGGAGCCTTTGGAGAATTTTCCTAGTAAAGTCTGCTGTGGAGAAAGAGACTAATTTGTAGTGCTTGGTAAAAGTATGCACAGGTGAGCAAGTTGCTGCCTCTAGTATATTAATAGAGTCCACTCCTTTCCAAAAAGCCACAGAAGTAGCCAAAGTCCTAGTAAAATAAGCTTTGTCCTTGCCTGGAGGTGTCTTATTATAGTGAGAGAAACAAAAAGCAATAGCATAGGGCAATCATTTAGAAACTGCCTTTTTTGGCACTGATTGTCCCTTTTTCTTTCCTTCTTAGAAAATTAACATTTGATTATAATTCAAGAAGGTTTTATTTTCCTGTCAGTGTAGTATCTGAGCTGCCTGTGGATATCCAAAGTATGTAAAATTCTTTCGCTCGTACATTTTTGGTTCTGGATATTAAACAGAGAGATGTATAGCATGGCTCAAGATTAAACTCTAAAATCACTTTAGGCATAAATGAAGGGTTTGTTCACTGTGTTACTTTCTCTTTGTGAAAGATTAGGTAACGTTGAAACACCACAAGAGATTTTAACTCATATACTCTTCTTGCAGAAGTCAGGCCAATGAGTAACACTGTTTTCCAAGATAAGGACTTCAAATCAGCCTCGTAGGCAGGTTTAAAAGGAAAAAGTGTAACTTTCTCATTGGGTCATAGGTAAGTACTAGCCTACCTAGTCAGTTTCCCTTTTTGTTCTCAAAATAACCTATCCCATTTGGTTATAGGCTGGTCATAACCATCCCATGGACAATAATTATATATTACCCTAATGAGAATAACTGGGATTATACCACTGATAATTTAAAAAAAATGCATAGGATAAAGCATTTAGGAACTGCCTCTGTCCATTAGTAGTACAGGGTCAGTCATGGGATAAATTTTCTGTTTCTCATTCGTGCACTTCAATATGGATAGGGATGAACTTTGTTTTATGTGGATGTGGAGTCTGTTCCACAGCAGCAGTATCCCCTGCAAGATAGACTTGTCCCTCCAAACTGTTCTGTAGATATTACAGAAGAGGTTTAGATCCATAGGCTGAGTATTTCTAATCCATTTGACTTGCTGATATGTAGCAAATCCATCAGTAATGGGTCAGAGGATATACTGTATGCCAGACACATGTCAACTCCTAGAAGTCTGTAGGACTCCAATACAAAATTAAGATTCCAGGAAGGAACCACCTGTTTCTAGATGGACAGATATTAAAACCCCTTTCAAGAACAATTTCACTTGAAGTAGTGCAGAAAGTGAGATCCATGGGCAGACAAGCAGAAATGGCTGAGAACTGAATCTTGATCAAAGACTAAAAAAGGCCAGAGGATAATAACTCATACAAATACTGCAGAACCACAGGTATCTAGGCCTTAAAAGGGTTGTGGTTCTTACTTTGGTAGCAACTGGAAAATCTTTTCCACTCATCCAAATATTATTTCCTAGTATTATGTTTCTTAGCTTACTTTAATATTCACTGCACTGCCTCAGAAAACAGGTGCTTAAAAGTTAAAATTCTGTCATCCAAGCAGTGAGTTGAAAAACATTTAAGGTAGGGATGTAACAAACTCTGCCTTGTGTGAGGAATTCTATCCTATGAGGAAGCTTGAGGTAATTGCCTTTGGCCATTTTCAAAAGAAGGAGAAAACCACTGTTGCCTAGGACAAAATGGAGTCATCACAATTATTCTGGGAGATTCCTTACGAACCTTTAGAAGAACCCTGGTTATCAGAGGAAAGAATGGAAAGGTATATAGAAGCATTTCCATCCATGGGAATAAAAAGGCATTTGTGTTCCAAGAGTTAGTGCAATCAGTCTTGGAGCAGACTTTAACTGTCAGTTGTGAATGGAGGCAAATAGATCTGTTTGAGGAGTTGCCCACTGTTGGTTCAATTCTTGGAATACCCACAGGCTCAGTTTCCATTTGCTGGGGGAGGTCTATCATCATCCTGCTCAGCTTGTCTGCAACAATATTCTGCTCTAACCGAATGTAAGTAGCTTGTAGGGATAGGTTGTGTTTAGTTGCAATGCCTCAGACTACCACAGCTAGTCTGCAAAGGGGGTGGGATCCAGTTCTCCCCTGTTTATGCACCACATCATTGCAGTGTTGTCTGTGATTGCTAGTAGAGTGCTGGGAACCATACCTCTCAACTGTCCAGATTTTCGTAAAATGTCCAGACTTTTGCCTCATATTTTTGGTCTGTTATTCATAAAATTTGTGGTTTCCTTGCATATCACTGAAGACTGGCATCACAAAATAATGACCTACATTTGAGTTTCAAACTATATATCCTTCAGAAAATGCATGGTAACACTCATCCTGTTATTCTAGCAACTTTTTATGTTTGTAAGAGCAATATTTAGCCAAAGATGATTTAGAGATTTGACAGCTTTTATTAGAGCCATAAATTTGGTGTTTATGTTCTTCAGTCTGTCATGCTTGTTCTACAGGCTGTGAACTTTCAACCTCTTGGAAACCACTTCCCAAGCTAAGTCTGGGGCATATGTAGTTAAAGACTAAGTAGGGGCTGCAAGGGAAAGGGGGGACATGAGCTGGACTGAGAGATAACTGGCCCATTTACCAGAGTAACGTCTTATTACAAATCCTAGAACTGTAATCTGAAATGACAGAGAGTGCTGGTGTAGGGTCTAAGCTGATTTGAGGAACCATTGAATTTTCCTCATGTGAATTCTGGACAAAGGAATTAAGAGACTTATAGATGCTATATTACCTAGACTACTGAAATATTCACTGACAGATGTCAGAAACTGGTTGGAGAATATCAAAAACTGTTCCTCATAAAATTTAAGTTTGTCTTGAGCAGGCTCTGTCCCTGAGCCAGTCTGCAATACATCACCAAGTGGGTGCAGCCTGGAGCAGTTTGTTAAGGGGACAGAACAAGGAATCCTTAGTGTTGGAGCTAAGTCAAACCTGGCTGTCTCACAAGGTGTCCCACAGGAGCTCATCCTGGTCCACTCTTGTTCGGCATCTACTTTTCTGAGGCCATGGTGCAGTTAAACGCCAAAAAAAAATGCATAGTCATACCCTTCGGGAAAAACAAGGTTACCCCTAGCACAGAAAAAGAGATCTATCTGGGGACAGGTTGACAGTAGCCTTTAGTCATCAGATCTGGGGACCCAGGTTGACAGTAGCCCTTCGCTTGACTGCTAGGCTTATAAATGCCGTTGGGCAGATAAGAATGTTTCTGAGACATCCCAAACACTCTCCTGTGAGAAGGAATGAGAAAAAATGTCTCTATGTTCATCAAAAATCTCAGACTGAGAAAAGGATTCTTTACCCAATCCAGAGATTATGGAAAACTTGTAAAAGATTCTGCAAAAATAAGCCAGTCATCTAAATACGGAAAAAATGTGAATTCCCTACAGCCTGCGATAGGCTATTACAGGAGGCAGGTACATTATAAACACCTTTGGATCTGTAGGCAAGCCAACAGGTAGAGCAGAGAATTGAAAATGTGAACCAGACACAGAAAAACACAAAAATTATTTGAAATCTATTAGCATTGGAATATGGTGATAAGCAACTCTTAAATCCAGAGTAACTAGAACACTGACAGATGGAATGAAAGATAACAGAGACTGTAGAGAATGCAGACCTACTTGGTTCCTCTGTTCAAACAAAACTTATCAGAGAGGAACCACCCTTCACTTTAATTTTTGCCTCCAATTTCTCATATACCCTCCTAATTAGCTTTATTAATGTGTCAGGGAATGCAAATACTCACATTGCCCTACTCATAAAATTCCAGTTTACTCTGTCATATGCTTTCTCTGCATCAAGACCCACCAGCAACAGTGGTACATTTGCTTCCCTCTGGATCATCATTTTTCTCTTAATGTTGTCAAATGTTTGCCTCCTCTCACAAAACCACATTGATCCATAGCTATCAGTTTTGGCATCACCTTTGCCATTCTTTTAGTCATTATAGACATGAACACTTTTATAATCATGCTTTAGAATTGAAATTGGCTTATATGAATCTGGATCAGATAGATCTTTACCATCTTTTTCTTAAATAAGAAACATCTTTATTAAACTATCACATATGACACAGGCAATTATACATTTATATAACTGAAAACAAACCATATTGACATAATTTTAGTTGCAAACATTATACATCAGAAACCATATTAACATAATTTTAGTTGCAAACATTATACATCACTTATAATCTATCCAGTCATTGTCAGTCAAACATTACATAGTTCATTCATGTCCTGCCTCCTTTTTAACCTCATTCCTTCTCTGCAAGTATTGTTACCACAATTCTGATATTTTTTCTATATAATGTGCTCCTACCCTATTCTAAAGATCCCAATTCCAGTTTTTATCTCTGTTCCTATACGCACTACTTCTAGTAAAGATGGTTTAGATTTTGATTTCCATTTTCATAGGTTCATAGGTTCATACTAGGCTATCTGCCCTAGGGCATTTATAAGCCTAGCAAGAATGTGTTTGGCTTTCGCCACCCATTTTAAATTAATTTTGCTACGCCCTTTTTCGAGGTTAGTATACTGTGCCTCTGTAACAGTGACACAGAAGTGATACCTGGGTTAAACCTACGATCTCCTATCCACTCATCAAGATTCCTCTTGAAGAGAGTCAATGAGGGACTCTGCCTAACCTGGACTGGGATTTTATTCCAGAGTGAAGGGAGCCTCTGGGTTATGAATCTGTCCCTCCAGCATGTCCTGTTTATTTCAGTGCTGAGGTTCAAGTCTCGAGCGCGTAGCTCAATGGGATTTGGAATTTCTGAGGTGCAGCATGTCCATTAATTCCAGGCTGGACATGGCTTTATACGTCAGGCAGAGATCGCCCCTGAACAGGCGGTATACCACTGAGTAGAGCTGGAGTTTCTTTAACCAGGCAGCATATGGCATCTGTTTGAGCCCTTTGATCCTCTTGGTGAGGTACTTTTGGGGTCTTTCCAGTTGCTGCAGGTGTCTAGTAAGGTACATCCCAAAAGGGGCATTGTACTCAATTATGGGCCTGATGAGGGATAAGTAAAGAGGCACGATGACCTCCCCTGATCTAGATGTGAATCCCTTCATGATTAGGTGGGCTATATAAAATGTTTTTCTAACCACTTTGGCCACGTGGTTGTCAAATGAGAGACTGCTATCAACTTGGGTCCCCAGGTCCCTAATTACTTATTCTGTACTTAATGGATTACCACCTATGTGGTAATTTGTGGGCACTTTGTTTTTGCCAAAGGGGATGACTATACACTTTTTGGCGTTTAGCTTGAGGCCATGGCTCTGGCACCAGTTGTCTGTTTCTATGAGGCCCTTTTGGAGGATGCTTGTGTCGGCTGGAGAGTCTATTATGGCGCCCAGTTTGCAGTCATCTACGAACTTGGTCAGCCACAGTTCTTCCATGTTGGCCTGTACCTCCGAGAAATATATACCGAACAAGAGAGGTCCCAGGACTGATCCTTGTGGGACGCCACTTGTAACTGGTTTGGAGTGTGACATGGCTCCAGCAATTCTAACCATGTGGGTTCTGTCCTTGAGCCAGTTTGCAACCCATCTAGAGACATAGGGGTTTATATTTAGGCTGGTGAGGTTATCTATAATACCCAAGTGGGGTATTGTATCGAAGGCTTTTGCGAGGTCCAGGTAGGCTGTGTGGACCACCTTCCCCTCATCAATGGCCTTGGTGACTGTTTCAAAGAAATCAACCAGGTTTAAGAGGCAGGATCTGCCCTTAACAAAGCTGAACTGGGTAGGATCCAGTGTCTGTAGGTCCCCAATATCTTTAATTATGAGGTCCATGATGATCCTTTCCATAGCTTTGCAGACCAAGCTAGTCAGGCTTATGGGGTGATAGTTTCCAGGATCCGTTGAGGCACCACCTTTGTGGAGAGGGACCACTGTTGCTGTATGCCACTCTTTGGGTACATATCCTGTAGTAAGGCTGAGATTGAACAGTAGTTTTATGTTTGGGTTTAGCTCTTCTTGGAGTTCATGTAGGATGCAGCCCAGGACACCGCCTGGTCCCATTGATGCTGTGTTTTTTGCTTTGGAGAGGGCTGCTCTTACCTGAGCATCTGAGATGTCAGGGGGCAGCACTCTGCTGGGATAGATATTTGCCCTTTGGTGGGGGGGGGGGAGAAGTTTGCACTGAACCTGTCAGCTAGGATGTTGGCAATGTCTGTGGGTTTGGTGTATTTTTTGTCATTTTGGACTAATTCTGAGCATATCTGGGAATTCCCACCCAGGTTCCTAACATAACTAAAGAAAGCCTTGTGATTATCCTTAGTGTCCTGTACAATTTTTCTCTCGAAGCTGGCCTTAGACGATTTTATGAGTGCCCGTAGTTTTTTTGCTAATACTGATCACAGATGCCTTCCCTTTTTGGGATTTTGCTCTATCATTTAGTAGCTTCCTCCTTCTATTGTATAGTTTGTTTATGGCTGGGGTCCATCAGACAGGACGTCTGCCTTTGGAGGATTGGGTCTTGGTTTTGTTTGGGATTGCATGATCCATGCATTCCTGAAGGTGTTCATAGAATGCATTTATAAAGGATTCTGCGGTCTGGGCCGTATTTTCCACAGGCCCAGGGGCTTTGAAGGATTCCACCTCGGTTTTGAGGAGTGTGAAATTTGCTTTGGAGAAGTTTTTCACTGTGGTTTTCTGGGCAGGAGGTGGGGTCGGGATGTGAATATCCAGTGAGATTAGTTTACGGTCTGATCTTACCATTGAGGGATAGACTTCTGGTCTGGAGCATAGAGTCCCCATGTTGGTGATGATCAGATCCAGTATGTTTTCCCCTCTTGTGAGAGTGGTAACAAGTTGTCCCATAGCATTTGAGTTTATAAATTCTAGGAACCTTTGGGCTAGGGTGTTGGAGCTAGAGTAATTCTCCCAGTCTATGTTTGGGTAGTTGAAGTCGCCCAATATAATGGTGTTTGGAGAGACCTTCATATTTTCCAGTGTTCTCAGGAAGGCCGAGTGGGGTTCCTGGGTTTGGGAGGGTGGTCTGTAGCAGGCTATAAACTGGAAGGCAGTTTTACCCACTGTTATTTGCACATGGATAGTCTCTGATGCTTCGTGCTGTGCCACCAACCTGGAGGCATGGGTATCTTTGATGAATATTGATAGTCCCCTCCTTTTGTGGTTCGGTCCAAGTTTTGGGGCCGAAAAGCATGGTATGAGGTATAACCTGGTAGTGCTGGGGTGCTCTCGGGAGCCTTGAACCAGGTTTCTGTTACTGCACAGATATCGATGTTCTCCATGCTAAGGAGAGTTTCGAGTGCATCTTGAGGTTTAGACTTCTGGCGTTGAGTAACATTACTCTTAGTTTCTTATCCCTTGTGATACCTATGGAGGTGGGTTTGTCTTTTGAGCCTTGCCTAAAAAAGGCACTATAGGGGTAGCAAGAGCCTTTGCCAATATCCGAAAGCCCAGGGGTGACAGGTGCAAGCTGTCCCTAGTGAAGCATCGTGGCTTATTGAGCATGTCATCCCAGGCTGACAGGCATTGGATCCCCTTTGAATGACACCAATACTTAAGCCAATTGTTGAAATTGATCATCGTGTCTTCATATTGTGGCATCATTCTTGGTGAGGGTAAGATGCTACTCAAGGTCAGGGTCATACCGGCCTGGGCCACATGCTCAGAGAGCTCCTCTATATCTCTTTTCATGTAGTCCAGGGAGGTACGTCTCAGGTCATTCACACCAGCATGGACAATGACTGAGTCATATTTGTACTTGCCTTGGAGTGACCTGAGTGCTTGTGTTATGTGGCGGATCCTAGCACTTGACAGGCAGCTCACTGTGACCTTCTCCTTGTTCAGCCTGGTGAGCGGGACGTCAGTGTGCCTGACGATAGAGTCACCTATTACAAGTGTATCAGGTGTGTTGTTTAGCCTTAAGGGCTGTGACTGTTCGGCACACTGGCTTTGTGAGCTATGTGTTGCACGTGTTTTGTTTTGGGGTAGCGGTTGCTTGGTCGTCTGCTTTGGAGGTCTCTGCTGCTTAGGCAGATTTTTATTTAGAGCCTCCGAGTATGTTTCTAGCAATTGTTTTTTTTGGCAGCCACCATAATTAGACTCAGCAAGGTCTTACTATGTCTAGGCAATTCCAATTATGTATCATAGCTCAACAAAATAATTTCCTTAGTTACACCAGTTTGCTCACCCAGTATCTCTGACAGAGCAGTCTGCAGGAAATCTTTAGAATCAGTCAACTCATTACACTCCGAGAAAATATGTTCCCAATTACATCTTTCTTCCCCATCACACCTCCAACATTTGCTGTCTACCATAGGAAAAATTCCTTGAGTCTACTTGGAGTATACAAATATCTATGTAAACACTTCCAAGCAAAGATCCTAAATCTTCTAGACTTTACTGCATATTTAGGAGACATGTATATATCCCCAATTGTTTCTTTGTGAACTGCTAATGCAATCTCTCTTCCTAATACTTTCTAACCTCCTCTGATTGATTCTTATAGTTAGCATGGAATATTTTGCATGCATTAGAAATTATTCATTTTTTAACAGCAGCTTCTGTTTTAGATTTTACTAAAAACTCTACCAGTGCTGGTGTTTTGCTTGGGATCCCCCTATTTCTTTCTGTTTGCCTATACTCTGATATCAATCCTTGATGGGGAAGGCAATCTGTAGCCTGCAGTCCAAATAAGTTCTTGACCTCTTCTCATTCTCTTACCTTTTCCTCTCTAATTATGTGCTCCCAATAAGGTCTTTACCATGTTTAAGTATTACAGCCCCGCAGCTTTCTTCAGAATAGTGATGCTTCTCCTCCTTTTAAAATGCTGTTAAAAACTTCCAGCTCTTTATCACTTTCTTCCCTCCTAGTTTCCAGACTGCCACAGAAATACCATCTATTCCTGTAAACTTTCCTGTAGATTGGTTGTAGCACTCAAGTTTGAGTTTTAAAAAATTCTTCTTTTAAACAGGAGCAAACTGCTTGCTACAAATGTAGCAAACAGTTGCTAAAGGTTATATCTTGCCTGCACAGAGCTCTGCAGCAATCAGGTTTGAGTTACAAATGTTTCATTAAACTGTAGCAAATTGATTGTCTCAAATGTAACAATCAGTTGCCACAGTGTATATACCCTACCTGCATGGAGCACTATGGTGCTCAGGTTTGAATTAGAAAAAAAATCTTCTTTAAACTGCAGCAAACTGCTATAAATGTAGCAAACAGTTGCTATTGTTTATACCCTGCTTGCATGAGGTCTATGGTGCTCAGGTTTGAGTTTAAAATATTCTTCTTTTAAACTGTAGCAAACTGCAATCAGTTGACACAGTTTAGATAATGCAAAGAGAGCTAAACTTCTCAGGTCGATCACAAATGTAATACTGGCTTTCAAAAGCCAGTATGCATTAAAGAGTGATTGGGATCAACCAATCATGTCCCCCAACACTTTGCACCAAGGGCAGTTGCCCCTCTAGCCCCACATTAGCTAAACTACTGCTGTCAGTTACAGTCATTTATATGATTCTCAGCATCCAAGAGTCTAAGGGTTTCTGTTGCCACAGAGAGAAGTAAAGACCTAGGCTTTAGGACAGCTTTACTGGATTAGAATGCAAGGGTGGGAAGGGAAAACACATGAAAGGGTATATAGCCAGCCTGATTTTTCCATTGCCCTTGGTTCTGGGAGGATCCTTCCTTCTTTTTGAACTTCCCTGCCATTGCTGTCGGAAATTTTATGTGTGCCTTGCTGAGATTGTTTATTTTGTTTTTATAAAAGGAACCTAAATTAGAAGGAAGGTTTTAAAGTATGGGGGGGGTTTGAAAAATCTGGGTAATCCCCTGAATTAGCTTCCCCCTTTTATCTAATGTTTTAATGATGTCAGCAGAACTAGGACCAAATAATACCTCTTTACCTAGGGCCCCTTGAAGTTTTCATCTTTGACATCCTGTGGTAAATTCTAGGAAAGTAGCCAGGCATATCTTCTCTTCGCTGTCCCAGTAGCAGCTGTTCTAGATACAACCTAGTGTTGTAAGAATATTTTAGGGTGTTTGGTTATCTAAGACACAGAGGATATTAAATAATTCAGAGATGTCTTAATCCCTGAAGAACGGAAGTCAGCAATTAGCTTTCTCATATTATCAAAATTAGCCATCAGAATCTTGAGTATGTGAGCCTGAGAATTTACTCTTCTAATGGCAAAGTGAAACAAGTATTCTTTCTTCCAAAACTTATCGTATGTTTTACCATCTTTATCAGAAGGAATTTGATAAAATCTTCAGAGCACAAAAACTTTTAGCACAATGACTTAGGCAACATAAAGTAAAAAGGGTTGTCGACAAACTTAGGGAGAGTATAACAAGAAAAACAACCAGAGATCATATAGTGGTATTACAGATATTTCAGAAATTTTCTGAAAATTTGTATAAAGCCAAGAAATGTGAAAAATCAAGAAAGAGCACAAATGGAAATATTTATGGAAGACTTAATTATGCCAAGGTTAGAGGAAGATGAGGCTCAAAAACTAATAGTTAAGATAGGAGGAAATGAGATAAAAATGGTGATGCATAGTCAGTTTGCAAGGAAGTCTACAGAAGAAGATGGTACTCCTGTGGAAGTCTGGAAGTTAAGAGAGATGAAAGTGATAAAGATCTGGAAGAATTTAATAGTATTTTAAAAGGAGGGGAAGCACCAACATCTTGGAAGAAAGCTTTGTTTGTTTTATTACCAAAGGTGGTAAATACCTGTCAGACCCAGATTCATATATGCCCATTAAAATTCTAAACTATAATTATAAAGTGTTTATGCCTGTAATATCTAAATGAATGGCAAAGGTGATGAGAAAATTAATATGGATCAGTGTGGTTTTGTGGAGGGGAGGCAAACATTTGACAACATTAACAGAACAATGATGATCTAGAGAGAACAGAATGTGAGAAAATACTGCTGTTGTGAGGGTCTTGATGCAGTGAAAGCATTTGACAGAGTAAGCTGGAATTTTAGGAGTAGGGCAATGGAAGCATTTGCATTCCCTGATACAACAATAAGGTTAATTAGAAAGATATATGAAGGAGCAGAGGCAAGAATTAAAGTGGAAGAGTTCCTATACAATCAGTTGTGTTTGAACAAAGGACCCAGGCAGAGGTGTCAACCTTTCCTTTGTTATTTTCTTTATATTTAGAACCATTGGCAAAAAGAATTAGGGACTCAGAAAATCAAGGTTATAATTGTTATGGTAATCACAAAGCTGACTTTATTTGCAGATGATATTATTTTATACTTGATATATTCAAAAAAGGACATTTTGTTTTTGTGGAACATTTTGAGACATTTTCGAGTCTTTTAGGGATATGCAGTTAATGAAGATGAAACAAAGGCTATAACCACTCACAGATTAGTTCAACAATAACCATATTTATGAGGACATGATAAGGGATAGTATTTAAGAGTATGGATTTAAAAAGCTTCGGTAATAATTACCTGATTTCAAGTGATATTTTAGAGCTACACAATTAAGGTTCATATTCATAACACAAGCAGAAAGCTATAATTCAAAGTGGAAAGGGATGAAGATAAAGCAGGAGGAAATTCAAGAAATAGAAAGATAGTGGGATTTAGGTGAAGATCTGTAAGGAGAATAATAACAGCCACACAGAATATTATATTCATAAAATAGCGACGAGTATTTTAAGAACTAAGCCATCACGAGAATGGATAAAGGAGATTTTGCTGATAGGGATAACTGCAATTAGGGGTACATAGTATAAGCAAGAGGGGGCTGGAATTTACTGGAAAAAACTGGCAAAGGAACTAAAGGTATTTGAAGCAAATTACTAGAGAGAGGAAAGTAATAGAATGGGAAGAGACCAAGAAGACATTTGGACTGCAGGTTATAGATACTTCCTTTCCTATCATGGATTCATATCAGAGTATAGGCAAAAAGAAAAGATAGGTGAATCCTAAGTGAAAGACCTGCTTTGGTAGAGTTTTTAGTTGAATCTAGTATAGAAGCTGCCGTTAAAAAAAGGATAATTAGCAGGGCATATACACTATTAATCAGAGGATTAAAATCTATGTGTGCTAGTAAATGAGCTTTTTAGTGTTTAAACATTCATAGATGTGATTTTTATGTATTATGGATATTTATGTTTATGAATTATTTTACGTTAACTGCTGTTTGTGGTTTCATTATTAATGATTTTAGGGGGTGTAGCAATGATTTGTGTATTTAAACTCATTGGTTCTTGGCTTTTTTATTCTGATGAAGTCTATTCACTGTAGTGGATGAAATCAGTTATCTGAAGCTTATTTTACTTCCAATAAATTTGATTTGGGAAATTAATTTGTACTTTTTTGTTTTTACCAATTTTAGATGCTTACGTGTTTTTCTTATTTATGGATAGTTTCGCAGGAATTGTTTCCATTTCTACATGGAGGAGAGGATCAACTCCTTGTTTGAAACGGTTGGCAATCTCACCACTCTGGTACACAAACTCACAGATCAAGTTAGTTTTTCATTGAAGGATCGGGCAGTATTTCACCATCCTGACATGGGTGGGGTTAGTCAATGTGATCTGTTTGATTCTACCACGTCAGGGGATGCAAACGGTTACTCCAGATGTCTGGAATAGTGTCGGAAATTATGCGAATGGACGTGGTTCAGTTTCTTCAGGTTCTGGTGCAGGAACAAGCAGTAATGCCTCGGTTGCCAGTAGTTTCAGCCTTACAGACTGGCTTCAACATGGTTCTGGTTTACTGGACATTATCAATGAACTAAAAGATGATTTTGGTTGTTTGGATGTTCAACGTCAAACGTTACAAGACAAGTTAGTGACGTATCACAAACTACAACTTGAATGTGAATATTTACATGAAAGTGTCCAGGTTGAGAGAGTGCCCAAAGTCCTATGTTCATGGAAATTTCCTGCTGGTCTTGTTCGTGATTCTGACTTACATCGGGAACTTATTTGTTTATTTAATAAACAAGGTTGTGAAATTCTACAGGTACTTTTACACTCTTATGAAAAAGACATGTTGGAATTGTCAAATTCTATTAAATCTTTAGACAATTCTATTAAGAATGACTTATTGTTTGATGTTAAACGTGAACAATACAAGATGATTTTTGTTAAAAACTGATCAGTATCGTAAAGAACTCAAAAGTAAAAAAATGAAAAAGTTTACCAGTGACCAACATGATTATGAGAAACACTTAGCTTATCCTAAGCCACCTAATGTTTTACCTAATAATTTTGACAATGATGACAATGTTTTAGATAATTATGCAGCCTTCAATTCTGAAATTAGCACAAGTCAGTCGGGTAATCACAGTTCTCCCCCTTTAGATGTACCCCCTGTGAGATGATCAGAGAGAATTATAAACCAGAAAGGGGATTTTCACTCAGACCAGAGACTCAAACATCCATACCCCCACTTCCATCCTTCGTTTCCACAACAGAATTGGAGAGGTGGCAAGGGGAGAGGCCAAGGGAGGGGGGACTGGAGATAGATGTTACAACTGGAGATGCTGAGGCACCTGTTACCATTATTTTGAATTCCACCAGATATTTCAAAATGTTCAACTATAGTCATCTTGCAGTTATAGAAAGTTGGGCCAATTTGTTTGAGAAAGGCATGACCTTTGTGCCCCTTCAAAGGACTAGATTAGATCAGGTGTTAATACAACTTAAATTGTTTGTTCATAAACTCAGTTTCTCTATTTTGTTTGGTAACAATTTAAATACTGCTTCAACAGAAAGAAACAAGAGGCCTAGTGTATTTAATCCAAGTTTGAATCCATTGATCTCAGTTTTTGAGAGGTTATGTGAGAATGAAATCAGATGAGTTGTTTCATGTAAAAATATGCATTCAGGAAATTTAAACATGTGATGAATTTAGACTGTTAAACAACATTAGAAGAGACCCTTCCATCCATATTATGCAGCCAGATAAAGGTGGTGGATTAGTCATTATGAATTCAAATGACTACATTAATAAAATGTTTTCTATTTTATTTTCTGAAGCCTATGAGGAAATTTCTTTAAGTGAGATGAATGGTGCCTTAAGAAGAGTAGATTTAGATTTAGAAGAACTATTTTTGTATAATCAAATTTCCCTTGCTGAATATGATTACATGAAGGTACAATTTCCCAAAACACTGACCATATTTGGTCTGCCCAAGGTACATAAGTGTTTACAGGAACCTCCACTAAGACACATAGTGGATGCCAAAGGCTCAAAGACCTTTTTCATTGCCAAATTTATTGACAATCAAACTAAAGAAATTCTCAAAGATTATACACCTTTTGTTAAGGGATTCATGGGATTTTTTGACACAGGTATCCAACAGTCTGTGTGGTTATGACTTGTTTTTTGTATTAATTGATGTAAAAGATCTATATTCCTGTATTCCCCATGACATTGGCATTGACTGTTTTTTTCAGTTTTTGGCATTACACTGTAAAATTAGTCAAGACAAGAGTTTAACCCTTAGCACATTAATGGAACTGGCTTTAGGAAATAATTTTATCGCCTTTGAAGGACATTTTTTCAAACAAATTCATGGTGTTACTATGGGTGCATCTTGTGCCCTAGTGTTTGTGAATGCCATAATGGCTTTTTGGGGAACTAATATTTCGTTCACACCAGAGTTTAAGGATTATTGGTGTCTTTATAGACGGTTTATTGATGATTTCACAATTTTTTGACAGGACACAAGGGAGTTTGGATCAATTTTGTGAGTTTATAAATCACTCTAATGAATTTTTAAGGTTTACCATGTCCATTGAAACTGAGCGGGTCAACTTTTTGGATGTAAGCATTAGTAAAAACAGGGAAAAATCAATGTTTTACAGCTACCCTGTTTAGAAAACCAACCCATTCAAACTCATACTTATATTTCTGTAGCTGGCATCCTCTATATCAAAAGAAAGCCATTGTCAAAGGCCAGTGTGTAAGATTAGCTCGAACGGTGAGCCAAGAAGACCAACATTTGGGTGAATGTAATCTATTATGGGACATGTTATCCTGGAGAGGTTATCCCTCCAGTTTTTTTGTGACATTTTTGAAGAAGCAAAAACTAAAAGGAGAAATTGAGTTTACTCACCCTTGTTAGGTAACAGCCAAGTCCCAGATATTAATCCAACAGTTCCTTCCAGTGAAAGTAGAAACACAGGGCTCAATAAAGCAATGATTGCTCCATTCAATATGCATTTTAGGGAAATTAAACAGACAATTTTAAAATTTTGGGACATATTTAGATGTGACATTGAGGTATTCAGCAAAGTGGGAGAGTATCCCACCATTGTTTATCAAAAAGATACATGTTTTAAAATAATAAACAAAGAAAGTGGAAAAAAGTGCCAAAAGTAAACTGATAACCAAAAATAAGGCACTGGAAGGTTCACCAGAATAAAATCCACTGTTTTATTGATTGCACATGATATTAAAAAACGTAAAGCACATCCAGAATGCATTAACTGTATCACCGCATTTTCGTCACAAAAACTTCTTCAGATGACAATACCAACTTCTGAAATCCCTTTATATACAGAAACATCCCCAATTAATCAATTACCAAACTATTATACTTTTAAAAACACAGTCCAAAAACACTGTATACACAAACATTGAAACACAATAAATACCGAAGTGCATAGAAAATCATTTGTTGGTCAAGCAGGAATCTTGTAAAAAACATACATTATTTACAATTTGTAAAAACTTGTAAACAAAAAATGTTTAAAAATGTTTAAAAATATAAAACCTTTATAAAATCACATTTAAAACACTGTTGTGTAGGTCATACAAAATGTAAAACAGCACCATCTGATGGAAAGTCACATAATTTAAAGTTTAGCTGACCTAAGCTTTAAGACTGGCTTCAATGAAACCATCTCATTCAAACCAGGATACCTAGTCGCTTCAAGAACTAGTTGTCAGTACAGTTCCCTGTATTCTAGGTGTGTTTCCCAAGGGCCACCCCTAGGATTAATGGGCAATATATCTCTATTGCATAAAAATGAAAATCAGCTCCTGCACAGTTCAGAGTATGTTTATACAGAGAATTGTTGCTGTTCATCTTTTTTATATCGTACCTGTGTTCATACATTCTTGACTTTAATTTTCTCTCAGTTTTGCCTATATAGAATGCTTCGCACTTGTCACACAAGGCTAAATAAATAACACCATTAGTACTGCAATTAGCAAAACCATTTGTCTAATAAGTCTGTCTCTACTTTTCAGATGAACCATCTCTCCAACTTTGACATAAGGGCATTGGGCACAGCAACCACACTTGTGTGTGCCCCTTTTGTTAGAAAGGTGAACACCTGTCCTAGGGATACCATTCTCCAAAATGTTTTTAATACAGTGTCCCCTTCTGTAAATACACTTGAAAGGCTTATCAAATAAATACTGCTGGTCTGATGTACTAGCAAATCTGTTCCATTCTCTTTCTATAATGTTTCTGGCCAACCCAGCATCCCCATCATAAGTAATAACCAAAGCACTGTCGTACCTATTATCACCTGACCTCTCCAATTTTTGAATATTTTCAAGGTCCTGATTTTCACTCCCGAAAATGGGGGCAAACCTAGATTTTCTTGCTTCCAAAACTTCATTGTATACTTCTGCTAGAAGCTTTTCTGGGTACCCCCTAGCTTTGAACAAATCCATAAGATAAACAATTTCATTAATAAAATCATTGTCATCTGAGGTCATTCTGGATATTCAAACAAACTGACCCTTTACTACCCCTTTCTTCTGGTGATGTGAGTGTGCACTGGTATAATATAGGTAAGAGTTTGAAAATGTTGCTTTTCTGTAAACTCTAGTTTTGAAATTCCCTCCAAGCCTTACTGATACTGAGGCCCAAGTATCTCATTTCATCAGAATTGATTTCATACGTAAATCTTAAGAAATCTGTGGTGCTAGACAAATAGTTAAAGGAATGTAAAAACCTACTCTCAGGTTCTACCCAAAATAAACAAATGTCATCCAAAAAAATGAGCATAAAAATTCCATCACCACCTGAAATCACAACTGAACACAAATTTCTTTTCCCAGTAGGAAAGTATAATGTTAGCATATGTGGGGGCACAATGGGCCCCCATAGCAACACCTCTTAAATACTTGCACTCAAAAAATATTAAATATTTTTTTAAAATCACATCCATTAAGATTAAACATGTTCTAAAATCATTATAACTTATGTTATTAGTATCACTTAAAACCTCTTCTAACCATTCTAAACCCAGAGTGTAGGGTATTGAAGAAAATAAATCTATCACATCAACCATGATAAAAGTAAGGCTGTCACAATAAAGGCCCTAATGCAGTTTTTTCAAAAGGTCCCATGAGTCTTTGAGTACATTTGCCCTCCCCATGGACAATTTTTTAAGCTTGGAATCCACAAATTTAGCTAAGGGGGCTGTTATGGAACCTTCAGCAGAGACTACTGGCCTTAAGGGTGGGTTGCCCACATCCTTATGGATCTTGAGGATGCCAAAAATTGATGGAATCCTAGGTTTCTCGACATGTAAAAAATTGTAAGCATCATTGTCTATAAGCCCTTCAATGAGCAAGTTATTTAAACATACTTGTATTCTTTTGTAAGCAATAGTTACTTCGTTCAGAGAAACCCTCATATACTGGTTGACATCACCCAAAACGTCCTCCATCTTATCTTAAAAAAAGATAATCAGCACGGCATGAAAATGTTGCATAATAGCTATCAGAGAAGGTTAGAATAGATTGGGAAGAGAGACTGGAAAAGCAGTTTACAAAGGAACAATGGGAAGACATATTTATGGCACCCAAGTATGCAACAGCAAGTCCAGAATGTTTAAGATTTTTTCTTGAAAGTGTTTGCATAGCCATTGTTGAAGTAAAGAAGAAAATAGTATTCACACTGACAGGTTTGAACAGTATTTATGGTACGTGGGGAGACATTGTGAAGTAATAGGACACTGGAATGGCTGGTGGGTGCTGTGGGGGGGGGGCTGATCCATTACCCTGCCTAGGGCCCCATTTGACCATGATCCATCTCTGGCTGCATCTGAAACTAATTAATTTCATACTGCATGCTGTGTATAAAAGTCATGGAATTAAGGCTGTGCTTGAGTGGTATACTACAACCTACAACCTTCACAGGCTTACTCCACCCATACAAAATTGTTTTGTTGACTGCATTTTCTGTGAATGCCTCTAAACTTTGGAATGATGTTTCTCTATAATCTGGACAGATATTCTCTCACAACCTCTTTTGAGAAATCCCTCTGCAATATTTTTTCTATCTAGACCTGCACCTACACCATCGGTACTTCTTGAAGTCCTTTCCCTATATGACTACACACTAATTACCTAACTGTATTCACTGTTTAATGAATGTATTTGTGATGATAGGAGGTACTGCCAGCCAGGCCAGGAGAAATAGGGCAGTGGATTTGTAACATATGCCAGCACAGTATGGTATAATTTTATAAATAATTATATGTCATTTGTATATCAAACTGATTTGTACAGATGCATGTGCTGAAAATGTATTTGGAAAGTTTGCTTCTGTTGAAATTTATCAACAGCGTGCCCTGCTGGAAGGAAAAGAAATGCATATGTATTATTGTAACTGAATTAAATGTATACATTGTAACAGCATATACTGGAACAGAAGAGGTTAATCGTACTCCACCTGACTTTCCAAAATATATCTGAAATTAAATGACTTTATGGTTAAGCCATAAAGATGTTATCCCACAGTTTTAAGTGGAGCCAGAAATACAATGTCTGGGCTAGAGAATAGTTGGTAGGTCCTGTAGGAAGAGTGAAATGGTTTTATAGTTTTATGACTTCCAGCAGGTGTACTAGATCTGAGCAAAGCTCTATTTGTGTGTATTGTAGCACATAGGTGCTAAACCCTGGTAGCTTCTGGTGATGGGGAATAATGCGGAAACAGAGTCAGAAGACCAGATGTATGTGATGTCATTCTGTACAGAAATAATGTTTTAATATTAGAGAGCAGCATTCTGTATTCTGTCTTGGATCTGACAAGAAGGACCACTCAACCATCTTGTCTTGCTCTATTCAGTAAGTAGAAACAGTAATTCTTTTAGTCAGTCAGGAATAGATGGTGAGACTAGCTAAATACTGTTTTTCTATAACTGTGTGAAACTTTCCATCTGTGTTATTTTTAATATTCCATGTGATTAAAACTCTAGTGTTTACTGTAAATAGATATTTAGTATGTTATTTTTCTTTTATTATTTATTATTCAATATATTTAGAAATTTCATTGTGACTGGTCCTTTTTTAGAAAATATTTAAGCTTTGAGAGTATTTGCATATATTTATTTGGTGATAACTCTGGCCACTCCTGAAAGCCTTGCTGTTTGTTCAGCATTACCATTTGTATTAATATTAATTTCACTCCCTGTAATTGGGTACCCTTGTAAGAGCCTTAAAGTAAAGGTTCTGGTGGCAGAGCAGGTGAATCTGTGCCAACCTTTCCCAGATCTGTGTGGGTGTGTACAAATCAAATCTCAAAGAGTGTGTCAACTGCTTGGAGCAGGGACACAAAGTACTGTTTTTTTCAGAGAGAATGTGAGAGGACTTAGCTTGGAATCCCAGCTAAGGACTCAACTCTAAGCTGTGCCAATGGGAGTCTTATTGAGGGTCTTGACAGATATAGAGGAACCAGCCCCCGGAATGAGCGTGTTCCCTGGGTGCTCTTAAGGGAAATTGTGCTTGATGTAGAGAGTTCTGCATCTGGAAATACTGTGTGTCCATTTGTATTCCAAGTGAATGTCCCTCTCCAGTGACAGTGGTAAGGATTCAGGCTCCTTGACTACTAGCCCAGAGTGAGAATGTCACAGTATTTATCTGGATTTTATCATGTACTGTAAGCATACTTATGCATATTTGTCTTTCACTTACTTCTAGGTAATCAGTCATTCAGTGTTTTTCATGTTTCTTGTGGAGTATGAATATTTGCATATAGTGATTTTACTTCACCCTATGTTTTCATATATATTTTGTTACTCATTATATAAAGAGATTAGAAATGAAGCTATTATTTTCTACTAATTTATTTTAGGAATGAAGCTATTCTTTTCTACTAATTTATTTTCCAAGATACTATTTTTGCAGTATACATTGCTTCACGTGTCCTATTATTGTTAACTACTGAGGAGTTTTTCTCCCCAGGGCCCTGCTGCAGATGAGTCATGCTTAGCGAGAAATTCCTGGCTAAAAAATGTGAATAAACAAATATATTGTTGATGTACATGGTTAACTTCAGTTTGAAATAATTCAGCCAACAATTCTCATATACAACTGTCCAGCTTTTGTAGTCTAAGTAGTTAAGCACCCCCTTAATAAACAAAGATTATAACAAAAAAATCTTGCTTCCAAAGCAACGATTTTCAGTACAATGTATCTTTAAGTATTAATGTCCCAAATTTCTGCTGAAAAAAAATATTTATGCTCTCTTTTCATAGCCTTTAAGTATTAACATCCCAAACTTCTGCTGCAAAATTATTTATCTGTTCATCTATCTATCTATCTATCTATCTATCTGTCTATCTAATTATTTATTTTCCCAGAAGAGAATTTTTTAGATGTAAGCTGAAAATGAAAGGGTAAATCTTGCTCTGAGTTCTTAATTAACTGTTTGTCCATTGACTGATCTGGCAGATGAACAACTGAGAGAAAAATTGCTCTAGTTTCATTAGGTGCTATATTGGTCTGACTGGGAATTTATTCTGTAAGAGGAACAGTCTGTGCAGCTACAGTTGCTGCATGCAATTCCTGAGTGCAAACACCATTCATTACTATCAAAAGCAATGGTTGGAACATACCTTAAGATTCTGAAACTTTTTCTGAGTCACAATAGACAGCAGTACACAATGAGTGGCAATGCACAGGGTGTGTGCAATTCAATGACACCTAAGCACAAATGAGATGGGGAAAGGTCGGAAAACATTGCTGTTCACATTATATCCTAATGGCAGTATAACAGCATGATACTGATTAACAATATTAAAATGAGGGACTCTTTGGATGCATGTGTAAACAATATGGCAGAGACATATAATCTGCATTTGCATTTACTAGCTCCAGTGTTATTAAGTACAGAAAAATCCTGGGGTTACAGGAGGTGAACCATAGAATGATGTTTGGGATAGTTGTATTAAAAAAAAACAGTACAACAGGCTGTACTTGCTGCTGACAGTCACAGTGTTGCATGTCTCACAGTCAGAGGTGCAATGTCATCTGTCCATGTTTAACATATCATGCCCCTCACAACAGTGAAACTGTGGATTGCTATAGTGTGGATAAAGTGGATGTGTCGCTCTCATTTACAGGCTCAGCAGATTTGTGGAACACCTATGCCTGTAGATATCAAGGTATGTGTGGCTTTGAGAATACTATCTATGGAGACCTTTAAATATCTCAGCTATCTTCAAGGATATTTCACCATTTCCTTGACACCATGCTATAGCATGTGTGGGAATATATATGGATTCCTCATACCATAGAGGAAAATGTCAATACCATGTAGGCTTTTTATGATATAGCCAATTTCCCTGAGATACCTGGGGTCATAAACTGCACCGCAGTGAGATAAACACCACACCTGGTAAGCTGAGAAGAAGGTATGTTAACCTTAAAGGATACTACTCAGTCAACTGCCAGTTGGTCTATAATGTGCAGAGAATAATCTACAATGTATCTGCAAGTCACTTAGGCAGTACCCATTACTCCCGTATATGGCACACATGCAAATTGCATCAGTGGTTTGTGCCAACTGATTTTTTTCCCCCAAGGGCATAATATTGGTTATGCCAAATATGCCCTAGAAACATGGCTAATAACACCCTCAGAAATCCTCTTATCATGGCACACAATTGGTATAAGAATGTTGTGTGACAACCCTGGTAGTTATCAAGTGTGTTTGACATGGTGAAGACCCACATTTACTGCCTTGATGTATCTGCTGGTGCCCTGCAATATAAACCTGGCACATGTATAAAGATATTTTCTGCCTGTGCTATTTTACATAACATGACTATCTTAAAGTGATCCAGCTGCTGAGCGTCCCTGGTCCCTAGCGCCTTTGAGCTACCCTCTCTTTGCCCATAGCCTGCCCATGAAACAGACTCCTCATGCCTGAAGACAAGGGACCCATCCTAACCAGCTGATACATCTCAGGGTCCCCCTTCCTTGGTCCCAAAAGTTTAAGAAGCAAGCATCTCAGGGTCTACCATCCTTGCTCCCTAAAGATTAAAGAAGCAAGAACCTCTCTTTGCCCATAGCCTGCCCATGAAACAGACTCCTCATGCCTGAAGACAAGGGACCCATCCTAACCAGGTGATACATCTCAGGATCCCCTTTCCTTGGTCCCAAAAGTTTATGAAGCAAGCATCTCAGGGTCTACCATCCTTGCTCCCTAAATATTAAAGAAGCAAGAGCCTCTCTTTGCCCATTGCCTGTCCATGAAACAGACTCCTCACGCCTGAAGACAAGGGACTCATCCTAACCAGCTGATACATCTCAGGGTCCCCCTTCCTTGGTCCCAGAAGTTTAAGAAGCAAGCATCTCAGGGTCTACCATCCTTGCTCCCTAAAGATTAAAGAAGCAAGAACCTATCTTTGCCCATAGCCTGCCCATGAAACAGACTCCTCACGCCTGAAGACAAGGGACCCATCCTAACCAGCTGATATCTCTCAGGGTTCCCCTTCCTTGGTCCCAAAAGTTTAAGAAGCAAGCATCTCAGGGTCTACCATCCTTGCTCCCTAAAGATTAAAGAAGCAAGAACGTATGTGGTTTTCTTAATCCTAACAGTTACTAAAGAGGTGATATATTTGGTAGGTAGCTGAAAGGACACTTCCAAGACAGGACAGCCAGCAGCTTACCCATTAGCCAGTACACTCTTCTCCGACCTTCTAAAGAGCGTTCTAATTCTAGTCTCACCTCTTAACCCTGGAACAGACCTATCCCTCTTACTATCTGCCACTGCAACATTGGGTTTGTCCACTAGGTGGCACCCTCACCTGGTTCTACCTCCCTCTATCTATCCCACTATCCCTCACCATAATATTGAAACTTTTCCTTGCTTCTCCCTAGTCTTCCTACTATCTTTACTCACTTTTAATCTTCCTACCACTACTTTCAGCTTTTTAGCCAGCTATATAGCTCAATCACATTTTCTTACTTCCATCCTCAGCCTTGTGCCAGCTTATATCCCTCCTCTCCACCCATAGTATTTTCTGATATCTTCCTGTCCTTATAGTGCTACTAAGTCTCCCACTTTTTATCCTCTAATCCTCTACACTCAGCACACACCTACACTCTTACCATCCATCCTCCCACTGTGCCCAATCTCTCCTCTTACCTGCAACATTACTTACCTTTTGTAAAAGCTTCTTCACTGATTGTTTCTTCTCCTTATGCTTCTTCCTTCTCTTGTATCTGACTATAACCTGTGCGCTCTCGCTTTTACTGCCCCATTCTCTCTAGTCTGTCTATAACTTTCCATTCCCCTCCTTTCACCTACCTGTATAGCTTCTGTTTCCACATCCAGTATCTCGATTCTACCTATCTGGACAATCCTTCCCCTCTTTTGTGGCTACTATAGCCCCTCCCAGGAATACCTACTTCTAGGACTACACTCCTCCCCCCTCACCTCACATCCTCTCTTTACCCCTTAAAAACCCTTTGTCCTTGCGCCGCTTCCTTTACTATCTTAAAGTGATCCAGCTGCTGAGCGTCCCTGGTCCTTAGCGCCTTTGAGCTACCATAAGTACACTTTGCATTTTTTTCTCCATAATTATTGTGATACCAGAGAGACGTTTTTCTTTTGATTGCTTGATAACCATGCTTAAATTCATTATAACTATTTAGTCTATTGTACCTATCTTTACTCACTTGTATGGCTGTAAATCAGGTAAAGTGTTTTAATCCTAATAGTTATCCTCGCTACTGACCGGAGTGCTGCTTAGAAGATTGTTTTACACCTCCCACGTGGAGACTCTACTTTTAACTTTCAATTTTAACTTCTTTCCCCTCGCCATGTTGCCTAGAGATTTGTCGGGCTGTTACACCACCCACGTGGAGATGCTACCTTAAATTCTAACTCTATTCCCTGTAGCTTCTCTCAGTCTGAGATTACCTACAAAGATTTGTCCCTATAAACGCAAGCAATAAATGTAATGCATACTTTAGTGGAACAGCTGTTTATTCAACTGAAGCTGTTTTCACAATTGAAGTGATTTTTAAACATCTACGTGGATTACATTGCTTCCCACTCAGTAGTTTCCACTGGTCTGACCCTGTACGGAGAATATTTCAATAACTAGATCCTTTGCTAGAGCGTTTTTTAAACTATCCCGTGTTGGTTTTTTTTTTTTCGCAGTCTGGCTTCTGAGTTTATAATTTATATCTGAGTAGACGCTGCTGATATACACTTCTCAATTCCACCACGGTGTATGATTGTTGAACCTAGTCTCCATCGCAGGTATTTTCTCAGCGGCTGAATTCTGTAAACAGAATATCTCACCTAAGCACCCCTACATATTAACATCTGATAACTTAGCTCCCTTAAGGGACTATAATGTTTTGAAAATTAGATGAGTTTGCCTATTCTCATATATTCAGGGGGTTATAATGCTAAATTATTTTCTAGTTTTCACTTGGTTCCCCTCATAGAGACACCACTTGGTTTACTCCTTGGGGCTGATTTTAATTGTCTACTCTCTCTAGCGACCCGAATGTAACTTTATCAAATACTATCAGGCGACGCTATTAGCTTTATATGTGTAAGACATTGGTGTCAGTATTTTACTAAATTTTGAACGTCCCTGGCGGGAACATAACCCTCTTTTTGTCACATACTTTAGTATGTAAATAGAACCCCTGTCGCTCTTAATTTGTATAAATTAACTGTACTGGCTTGTCTCCTACACGTATTACATCTCTATGTGGAATCTCTTGAACAGGGCTAAACAAGACTCCTACTCTAGATAGGTAGCTTCTCTTTTACTGATTTCAATGCCATACATCTGTATAACACGGTGCTGGATTATCTAAGATGTCTTAACTGTTGCTTGTACCCTGTTGTGATCTGTGTTTAGCAAAAGTGCATTTCATTCACCCTGGTATATGTGAAAACCTCATAGGCACATATATAGTTTGTAGTCTTTAATGTAATGTTGGTTTTAATTGCTAAATGACTGCTTAGAGTATTAGCTATATTTTATGTTTGTATAATTTAGGCGTAATTTTAACTCTGCAAAGCCGCTATCATTTGCGTTACTGCCTTAATCATATATGACTTAGAGTTGGACTAGTGACTGCAGCCAAGAGAAGGTTTAGACCACCATCTTGCCTTCACTTGTATCTGTATTTATACAGATTTATCTCATGCTGAATACTGGCTACCATATTCAAATACTACTATGACTTTAACTAGTATATTAACTCTATCGTTTGAACTATTGCCTTGGTATGTCTAAGGCCTATGTAAATTAAAGTTGGTATCTACTGTTCACAGTATATTACTTAACTAAGCCCCTAGGGTTATGTATGAGCTATATTTCTCCTGCCTATCTGATATGACATGTATTTGTTGAATACTTTAATATGATTTCTTTATTATGGACCTTATTACTGTGTAGTTTACTTATGCTCTACTATCTGCTTTGCATATTCAGCTTTTTATACTAAAGTTACTTTTTTTCTCTCCCTTTTCTCCTGATCTCATTTGTTTCCTGCGATCTTCACCTATATGTACGCAGCTCTCTTTGCCCATAGCCTGCCCATGAAACAGACTCCTCACGCCTGAAGACAAGGGACCCATCCTAACCAGCTGATACATCTCAGGGTCTCCCTTCCTTGGTCCCAAAAGTTTAAGAAGCAAGCATCTCAGGGCCTACCATCCCTGCTCCCTAAAGATTAAAGAAGCAAGAAAGTATGTGGTTTTCTTAACTCTAACAGTTACTAAAGAGGTGTTATATTTGGTAGGTAGCTGAAAGGACGCTTCAAAGACAGGACAGCCAGCAGCTTACCCATTAGCCGGTACACTCTTCTCCGACCTTCTAAAGCTCTTTCTAATTCTAGTCTCACCTCTTAACCCAGGAACAGACCTATCCCTCTTACTATCTGCCACTGCAACATTGGGTTTGTCCACTAGGTGGCACCCTCACCTGGTTCTACCTCCCTCTATCTATCCCGCTATCCCTCACCATAATATTGAAACTTTTCCTTGCTTCTCCCTAGTCTTCCTATCTTTACTCACTTTTAATCTTCCTACCACTACTTTCAGCTTTTTAGCCAGCTATATAGCTCACTCACATTTTCTTACTTCCATCCTCAGCCTTGTGCCAGCTTATATCCCTCCTTCTCCACCCATAGTATTTTCTGATATCTTCCTGTCCTTATAGTGCTACTTAGACTCCCACTTTTTATCCTCTAATCCTCTACACTCAGCACACACCTACACTCTTACCATCCATCCTCCCACTGTGCCCAATCTCTCCTCTTACCTGCAACATTACTTACCTTTTGTAAATGCTTCTTCACTGATTGTTTCTTCTCCTTATGCTTCTTCCTTCTCTTGTCTCTTCTTGCTCCGTTCGCCCTATGGACTCACTCCGTTCCCCTACCCCACCCCCACTGGTCCTAAACTTATCCTTCACTAACAACTCCCCCCCTTATTCTCATCCTGTCACAAACCTCATCATTAGGCCACTCCCCTATCTCTTTCTTTCCTAATTAGTACTAATAAACTCTCTTTTGAACTACTCCCTCACCTTTTCTAACCAGTCTCTGTACTAACTACCTCCCAATTCTACCTCCTTTACAACCACTATTAATTTCTTATTTGCATAATTTACATCCTGCTCAATCTCCTGAAACACTGTCTCCTATTATTTTACTTTACCTACTCACACAAACTACTCACAACTCATTACTACTTATTACTATGGCCCCAACACACAAAACTATTTTCACAAACATACTACTCTTAACTACCACAATAGCCTCTCTTACTATACCTTACTCACTCACCTTCTTTGAAAATCTTTCTCTACCTGAACAAAACCATAACTTCCAATAAACGTTTACATCTTCTTTCATCTACTCTCTTAATCATAGTAACATAACCTGTACCCCTAACTATATACTACCAAAATATCATAGAGCAACCCATGTTACTTACTCACTTCCAAAAAGAATGTTAATAATTTCTACAAAACCCATAAATCTCTACTATATCCCAGCAACACACCCTCCTAGATGGTGACATTCATCCAAACTCTGGCCCCAATACTGACTTTACCTATAACCTTAACAATTTAACATTGCCTGTGATTTCTACATTAACTAAACCACCTAACTCCCTCCTGATAGCTCACCTTAACATTAGAAGTATCAACAATAAAATTTCCCACTTACATTCACTCCTTGATGTGCACTCATTTGATATTCTATGTCTTACAGAAACATGGCTAAAACCATCTACTCTAGACCAGGAAATTAGCCCTCCTGGCTATAACATCCTTAGATGTGACTGTAAAACCAAAAAAAGGTGGAGGTATAGCTATTCTCTATAAATCTAATCTCCAAATTTCCCCCTTTAATGTGTTTCCATCATTAGACACCAAATCTGAAATCCTGACTATCAAACTCCAAATCAATAATTCCAAATCTATCTATCTAATTTGTATGTATCTCCCCCCTGGTAACAATACCAATACTCTTGAAAACTTACTTAGTTACCTCTCTACCCAATTACCCCAGGAGACCATTGTACTGGGTGACTTTAACATTGACTGATCCACCTGCAGTTCCCCTAAACCTACTAATCACATAAACCTCTTTGGATTCTCACAATTAATAACCACTCCTACTAGAATCCACAAACCTAGCAGTAAGGAAACTACTCTTGACTGGAACCTTATTAACAGCCACCCTGAAACTTATACTCCAGGAACCCTTTCCAATTATATCAGCGACCATACGCTTACCTACATTATTAGACAAAAAGTCCATATCCCAATTAACCTTAATCTCAAAACCTCCCGCTCAAAAAAATTCTTTAATCCAGACAGCTTCCTAAATGAACTGTAAGCATGTGACTGGTCACCACTGACCAATCTTGAACTTGATGAGGCTGTGACCTACTTTAACACTAACCTTCTTCAAATCCTAGATTAGCATGCACTTTATCGCTCTACTAGAATAAGAACCAAATCTGCCCCATGGCTCACAAAACAAACTAGGCAAAAGATGCTCCTCAGAAATAAAATATGGGCTAAATGGAGAGCCACCAAATGTCCATCAGATTACCTTCACTTTAAACAGTTAAGAAATGCCTCCAAGAAAGATATTCTTAGGGACAAAAAAGATTTCTACCTTCATCTCCAACAAACTCCACAAAACTTTTGGTCAAGGATAAACAAACTTCTTCAGCCAGGTCACTCTACTACTCCAGCCCCAGCAGGTTTCAATCATAATGACTCCAACCAGATCCCAGAAGCCTTTAATAACTACTTTACAGAAGCCATTCAAACCCTAGCCAATTCTTTACCACCTTTTACTGCTTCACCACTAAATACCTCTAAGATTTCATCTCCTACCTTTCGAATAAAACCTGTACCTACATCTCTCATCTGTAAGCTACTTCAAAAACTGAAACCTTGCACCCCTTCTGCTGACCATCTCCCATCTGAATACCTACAAATTGCCACAAAAGCCATAGACTATCCCATCTCTATCCTTATTAACAGAACTATCTCAGAAGGCAAAATTCCCTACCATATGGAAAATATCCCACATCATCCCTCTACATAAAGGTGGATCTTCTATTGAGCTTTCTAACTTTCAACCTATTGCCTTACTCTTCCCATTAGCTAAGATAATAGAAAAATGTATTCACAAACAATTATTATACCATGACCCGCCCCCAAAACGTGCACGCTGATTGGCCAGCGTGCACATTGTAAATCGAGTTATACTAATGGAAAAAGGTCCGGTCGCCTCGACTTTTTCCATTAGTATAACTCTACTTTTAACAAACTGTTCGCTATGTTAAATGGGTTTAACATAGTGAGACCATTTTAAAATAAGCAACGGACATCTCCGTTGCTTATTTTAAACTGTCTCATATTAAACCCATTTAACATAGCGAAAATAGTAAAAAGCAACGGAGATCTTGCTTTCTCCGTTGCTTTTTGCCAACTCTGATGTACTGTGCAGGTGCGCAGTACATTAGAACTGCCATGATGCCAGACATCTGCGGAAGGGCAGTAAACAGGCATTATACTATGCCATTATTTAAGAAAAGTAATATAGGTTCATAGGTTCATACTAGGCTATCTGCCCAAGGGCATTTATAAGCCTAGCCCATAGTTATGTGGCTTTCGCCACCCCTTTAGTTTGAATAAAACTATGCCTATCATTTTTCTGTGCCTCTGTCAAGCAGTGACACTGAAGTAATCCCTGGGGTATATCTGCGATCTCCCATCCATTGGTCAAGATTCCTCTTGAACAAGGCCAGCAAGGTGCTCTGCCTCACATGTACCGGGATTTTGTTCCACAGCATAGGGAGTCTCTGGGTGATGAATCTGTCCCTCCAGCATGTTCTATTTATAACCGTGTCAAGGTTTAAGTCTCCGCCCTTGTGGTTCTGAGGGATCTAGATGTTTTGAGGTGAAGCATATTCATCAAATCTGGGTTTGACATGGCCTTATATGTCAGGCACAGGTCACCTCTGAGCAAGCAGTATGAGACTGAATAGAGCTGGAGTTCTTTCAGTCGGGCAGCATAAGACATATTTTTGAGACCCTTTATCCTTTTGGTGAGGAACTTTTGGGGCCTTTCAAGCTGCAGCAGGTGTCTGGTCAGATACATTCGAATGGGGCATTGTACTCAATCATAGGTCTAATGAGTGATGAGTACAGGGGGGCGATGACCTCCCTTGATCTAGATGTGAATCCCTTCATGATCAGGTGGGCGATATAGAAGGTTTTCCTAACTACTTTAGCAACATGAGTGACAAGCGAAAGGCTACTGTCAACTTGGGTCCCCAGATCCCTGATGACTTTTTCTGTGCTCAGTGGATTGCCACCTATATGGTAGCTTGGGGTAACCTTGTTTTTCCCGAAGGGTATGACTATGCATTTTTTGGCATTTAACTTCAGGCCATGGCTCTGGCACCAGTTATCCGTTTCTGTGAGGCCCTTCTGGAGGATATCTGTGTCAGATGTGTTTTCGACTATGGCGCCCAGTTTGCAGTCATCTGCAAACTTTGTCAGCCATAACCCTCCAGTGTTTGCTTGTACTTCAGAAAAGTAGATGCCAAACAAGAGTGGACCCAGGACTGAGCCCTGTGAGACACCACTTGTGACAGGCTTTGAGTCTGACATGGCTCCAGCAACTCTGACCCTGTGGGTTCTGTCACTTAGCCAGTTTGCAACCCATCTTGTGATGTATGGGTTTACATTCAAGCTGATGAGTTTTTCGAAGATACCTGAGTGGGGTATTGTGTCGAAGGCCTTTGCCAGGTCGAGGTAGGCTGTATGGACTGCCTTTCCCTCATCAATGGCCTTGGTGACTGTCTTGAAAAAGTCAACCAACTTTAAGAGGCAGGATCTGCCTTTGACAAAGCCAAACTGGGTTGGATCCAAAGTCTGCAAGTTCCCTATGTCTTTATTTATGAGTTCCATTATGATCCTCTCCATGGCTTTGCAGATAAGGCTTGTCAAGCTAATGGGACGGTAATTTCCAGGGTCTGTGGAGGCACCGCCCTTATGAAGTGGGACCACAGTCGCCGTGCGCCACTCCTTGGGTACGTATCCTGAGGTGAGGCTAAGATTAAACAGCTGTCCTAACTGTGGGTTTAATTCCTCGTTGAGTTCATGAAGCACACAGCCGGGACACCATCCGGTCCCATGGATGCTGTGTTTTTTGCCTTAGTGAGGGCAGTTCTCACCTGGGCATTGGAGATGTTTGGGGGGCTACAATCCTCTGGAATAGATATCTCTCCTTTGGGGAGGCGAGAAGTTTGCACTGAACCTGTCAGCCAGTATGTTAGCAATGTGTGTAGGTTCAGTAATTTTCACATCATTTTGAACTAATTCTGAGCATATCTGGGAGTTTCCTCCTAGGTTTCTAACATAGCTAAAGAAGGCCTTATGATTGTCTTTAGAGTCCTTGGCGATTTTTCTCTCAAAATTTGCCTTGGATGATTTTATGAGAGCTCTTAGTTTTACTTATAATGATCAAAGGTGTCTTACCTTTCAAGGATTTTGCTCTATCTTGTAGTAGCTTCCTCCTTTTGTTGTAGAGCTTGTTTATGGCTGGGGTCCACCAGACTGGACGCTTGCCTTTGGTACAGAGAGTCTTAGTTTTGTTTGGGATTGCCTGATCCATGCAGTCCTGTAGGTGCTGGTAGAAGGCATTTGTAAGTGATTCAGCGGTTTGAGTAATGTTTACCACTGGCTCAGGGGCCTTAAAGGAGACCACACTAGTTTTTAGAAGTGTGAAATCGGCTTTTGAGAAGTTTTTCACTGTGGTCTTTTTGTTTCAGGTGGGGCGGGATGAGGACCTCCAGCGAGATTAGTTTATGATCTGATCTCACCAGTGAGGGTATACTTCGGTGTTGAACATTTTGATCCCATGTTCGTGATGATGAGATCAAGTATGTTTTCTCCTCTTGTGGGGATGGTGACTAGTTGTTCCATGGCATTTGAGTTTATGAACTCCAGGAATCTTTGGGTTAGAGTGTTCGGGCTTGAGTAGTGTTCCCAGTCTATATTAGGGTAGTTGAAGTCACCTAGTATGATGGTGTTTGGAGATACATTTATCCTCCAATGTTTTCAGGAAGGCCATGTGAGGTTCCTGAGTTTGAGAGGGTGGCCTGTAACATGCTACAAATTGCAGAGCAGTCTTGCCTATGGTTAATTGCACCTGGATGGTCTCCGATGCATCGTGCGTTGCCACCAACCTTGAGGTGTGGGTGTCCTTTATGAATATGGACACCCCCCCTCCTTTCTTGGTGTTGTCCAGATTTTGGGGCCGGAACGCATGATATGAGGTGAAACCTGTTAGTGCTGGGGTGCTCTCAGGAGCCTTGAACCAGGTTTCTGTCACAGCACAGACATCGATGTTCTCCATATTGAGAAGGGCCTCGAGTGCGTGCATCTTGAGAGTGAGACTTCTGGCATTGAGCAGCATTACTTTTAGTTTTTTTCCTTTTTGGTGTTCTAGGGTGGTAGGTTTAGAATTTGAGCCTTGCCTAAAAAAGGCACTATGGGGTGGCAAGAGCCTTTGCCAATATCCGAAGCCCAGGGTGACAGGTGCAAGCCATCCCTTGCGAAGCAGCGTGGCTTGTCCAGCATGTCATCCCAGGCAGACAGACATTGGATCCCCTTTGAATGACACTAGAATTTAAGCCAATTATTAAAGCTGATCATCTTATCACTGTATTGTGGCATCATTCTAGGTGAAGGTAGGATACTTCTCAAGGTCAGGGTCATACCTGCCTGGGCTACATAATCAGAGAGCTCCTCGATGTCCCTTTTCATGTAGTCCAAGGAGGCACGCCTCAGGTCGCTGACACCAGCGTGGACAATGACTGAGTCGCACTTGTACCTGCTGTTGAGAGACCTGAGTGCTTGCGTTATGTGGCGGATTCTAGCGCCCGACAGGCAGCTTACTGTGAACTTCTCCTTACTCAGTCTGGTGAGCGGACGCCAGTGTGTCTGACTATGGAATCACCAATGATAAGTGTGTCTGGCATTTTGTTTGGCCTTAAGGGCTGTGACTGTTTGACACTCTGACTGTGTGGTCTATGTGTTGCATGTGTTGGGTCATGAGGTGGTAGTTGTTTGGGTGTCTGCTTTGGTGGCCTCTGCTGTTTTGGTAAATTTTGATCAGAGCCTCCGAGTATGTCTTTGTGTGAGTATGTGTATGATTTGAAGTTGTGATGTTACCATGTGTGACTGGGTATGTATTGTGTGTGGTTACCTTCTCCTCCTGTCTGGTCTTGCCAGTCCTATGTTGAGAGAGCTCAGCCTCCAGTTTGGCCGTATAGTTGCATCTCTCGCATGTATTTGTGTTTTGTGGGAGGAGGAGAGGATTGTTCAGGTACATGAGGCAATTGTAACATTGCCTCAATATTCCCAGGTTCACCAGTTGAGCTGGAGAGGACACTAGCAACTGATCCCTCGACATACTAGAAGTAGTAGATAAAGAGACTTTCAAAGGACTCCGGGAAGTGGGTTTTAGGCTGGTGGGGTACTATCTATAATAAGAGTGCTTTATCAAGGTGCAAGTACTGTAGGAGTAAGTGCTAGGCTTTACAGATAGAGAATAGTCTACTTGGGAATCAAGTAGAGATGAACTTTTCAGTTATAGGATATGCTGGTTAGATCAGCAGTACAGCTCGAGGAAGGTAGTTCTAAGGGAAAATTTGAAGAGTGGAATTTAGATGGCCCGAATAGTTTAACCTTGTTTAACCGCTGCTCTTGTGTGCAACAGTGGCAACTCAGGCTAAATAGAGCTTAACGCAGCGTTTAGCGTGTTTTATAGCAGGGGCTGAAGGGAGCTAGGAATTGGCCCAAAGCGACCAATGGACTACTAGTTTCTGGCTGAAACTTCACCAAATCGGACAAAAGGCCGCTCAGTGCTTCCCACTCCCACTGGTAAGCAAAGAAACTTCCTCCTTCCTAATAAGGCAATGGATCAGTAACAGGAACTAAAAACAAAGCCCAGGGATCAGCAACTCTGAAACTGGACTACTCTAGTTCAGTAAGGCGGGAAAACAAGAGATTTTTGTTTTATTACAGAGATAAGGAAAAAACAGACAGTAAATGCTATAAATGCTGTAAATCGGCTAGCGACTTTAGTGTGTAGCCTACAGAAACAATTTGCAACAATTAGTAACTTAAAGTGCAATAAACAGTGTAAAATGCAGAAATCACTTAAAGTAGCAGTAAAACAGGCTAAATGCAGTCGCTAGCTTAATAACAGTGGGAAAGCCACAAAAATACTTATATCTGGTAGAAAGTCACTCTTTTAGCTCTCTGCTGCTTGATCACTCTGCAGGCCACCACAAGGATCTGTGCTGAGTTGGTACAAGCTGGAAAATGCGTGTTTAGTGTGTTTTATAGCAGGGGGCTGAAAGGAGCTAGGAATTGGCCCAAAACGACCAATGGACTACTAGTTTCTGGCTGAAACTTCACCAATTCGGACAAAAAGGCTGCTCAGTGCTTCCCACTCCCACTGGTAAGCAAAGAAACTTCCCTCCTTCCTAATAAGGCAATGGATCAGTAACAGGAACTAAAAACAAAGCCCAGGGATCAGCAACTCTGAAACTGGACTACTCTAGTTCAGTAAGATGGGAAAACAAGAGATTTTTTTTTTTTTTTTTTTTTTACAGAGACAAGGAAAAAACAGACAGTAAATGCTATAAATGCTTTTAAGCGGCTAGCACACTTGAGTGTGTTAGCCTACAGGTAAAATTAAGCAACAAATAACTTTTTAAGAGTGCAAAACAGTTAATCAACACAAAAACAAGAATGCAGAGCTGTATAAACAGGCTAAGATGCAGTCGCTAAGCAGTAAATATTCAAAAAGCCAGAAAAAAATACTTAAATCAGTTATAGCAAATATAGTTATAACAAATGCTCTGAAATTTACTGTATATTTCCAATATGTTTGAGAAGGACAGTCAGAACACAAGAAGGTTCAGGCGAAAAAGAAAAAAAAAGTTTTGTTTTACTTTTTGAAAAGGGAAAAAGGAGGAACAGAAGGCCTTATCAAATGTTCCCTCTGTATTAAGAAGAATGAGCTAATGACACTAGATTGGGAGGTGTGTCACAGTAGGGGCGGGCAACTGCAAAGCGACCAAGTATAAGAGCAAGACACCAACAGGGAGGGAGGGTGGGACAAAATAAAAGCACTACAGAGTCAAATGAAAGTTTTTAAAAAGATAAGGATTTGTGAAGATTCTGAATAGACAAAGTGCGTTATATATATTAAATTATAAAAACAGTAATCTGTAAAAATAATCAAAAGATACTTATATTTTGTAGCTCAGTTGCGGTCAAACAACTTCTCCAGCCTGCACTGTGTGCAAAGACAGAGACCTACCAAAGTTAGGGCAAGACCAGAACAACTTTTTTTTTACAAGAACACAAAAGAACCAGCCCCCACTAGCCAAGAGATAATTACACAGAGTGAATGTTTCAGTTTATACAATAGCCTAAGACAGCAAAGCACTACAGAGTCAAATGAAAGTTTTTAAACAGATAAGGATTTGTGAAAATTCTGAATAGACAAAGTGCTTTATATATATTAAATTATAAAAACAGTAATCTGTAAAAATAATCAAAAGATACTTATATTTTGTAGCTCAGTTGCGGTCAAACAACTTCTCCAGCCTGCACTGTGTGCAAAGACAGAGACTTACCAAAGTTTCTTTTCTTAAATAATGTCATGGTATAATAGCAATAACCCATTCTGGTGGTAATGTATTTCACGGTTGGCTTTGTTTGGTCCCTCAGGCTTCGCCCTCGGGACCAAACCACGCCAACCGTGGGTAAATCCAGCATTACCCACACCCAGGCGTGGGTTATTGCTATACTAAACCATCTACTACAATATAACCTCCTAGCAAACTGCCAACATGGCTTCAGACCATTCCATAGCACAACAACTGCCCTACTATCCTTCACCGACTCTATAAATAAAAATCGTAACAATAACTCTTTTTCCTCTGCACTATTTATTGACCTGTCAGAAGCCATAGATATGGTTAACCATAACTTACTTCTAGACAAACTAAAGGCCCTTTCTCTCGATCCACAAGCATTACAATTGTTTAGGTCGTATCTGGAAAATAGACAGCAAGCAGTACTTTGGGATAACAATCTGTCTACATTACTTCCAGTAAATATTGGGGTACCCCAAGGCTCTATCTTAGGTCCCCTTCTTTTTTCCTTATTTATCAACAATCTACACATAAACATACCTCAAGCCACCTGCATTCAATATGCAGATGATTCCATCTTAATCTGTACAGCTAAGAATATAGCCTCTCTCCAGTCCCTCACCCAAACTGTTTTTCATAATGTTGAAAACTGGCTCATGTAACACTACCTCCTCCTAAACCCCAAAAAACAAAACTACTGCTATTTACTCCAACTCTTAAATCACCTAATCCATTCTTCTCTTTAACCTCTAACAATGCTACCAATATAACCCCAGATACTACAACCCGCCTACTAGGTGTAACAATTGATAATCATCTCAACTACGATGACCACATCAACTCCACCATAAAATCATTTAACAAGAAACTTGGTACCCTCTATAGAATTAAACCCTTCCTTACCCCTACTGCCAGGAAAACTATTGCCCAGACCCACCTAATTTCTACCCTTTTCTATGCCTCTGCTATATATACTAACCTATCTAAAAACAACTTCTCCAAACTTTCCACCTGTTATAATAGCATAGCTAGATTCATTACATGCTCCCCCTTTAAAACTCACCACTGCCTCAACCTCACCCCTATCCTCACTAATCTGATGACACCATATAAAAATCTAGCTACACTACACTCTGCTAATAAGCTCCTAGTCTCCTCAATTAAATCCAACAACAAAGCTGGTGACTCACTTTTCTCAAACACAGCAGGTAAAAACTGGAATCATCTTCCTTCTGCTATATCAACCCTTGCTTCTACTTCTCTATTTAAAAAAACATCTGAAAGAACATCTTAAAACTCATTGGCTTTGTCCATGTGCTAACCCAGACTGATATCGTCTTCCTTTTCCTGCTCTTACCCCCTTTCCCTACTCCTCTAACTTATTCCTCCAAATCTAGTTACTACTCTTTTATTCATAGTAAGAGGATAAAATATAAGGGCTTTTCTCTCTTTATTGGGTCTTGCTCATACCTACTATTGTGTTTAGTATAATTTTTAAAGTTTATAATTTTATTATTATAATTTTTTTCTTTTGACCAATGCGGCCTCTGTATTGTGATTTTACATGTCTTTTTATATATTGTTAACTTTGTCACTTTTCATGCTTGGAGCTTTTCTCCCCGGGCTTCTTCTGAAAATGGACATATATCCAGTTAGACTAGCCCGGTCAACAAATGTAAAATAAAATAAAATAAAATAAATAAAAATAAAATAATACAGCTACAGCATGTAGTATACATTCCCACGAGGATGACGTTCTGTGTGCAGTCTTTGCAATGTGTCTCCTCTGTACCTACCATTGTAAGCAAACAAGACAGCCATAGAAAGGCAGGTGCATGCAAGCTCTCACCACAGTGTCACAACAGTGTATAAGCAGATAAACATTCCTTCCCATAACCTCCATAATCACAACTACACACATCAGAACTGCTACTTGTGTCCACCCTGTACAGACAACACATCATAGTATGGCAGCATTTACATCATACAGGAGTCAGGAATTTGTCACACACAGGGAGGTGGTGGAGCTGGTGGGAGATACATTAGACCAGTGGTTTGCATCCTGCATCAGCCACCTAGAAATGCTCCCCTTGTATCTGGTAGAGTCACATCCCTGCCACTCACTGACCTTCATTGCAGTCACCACCTCAAACAGGGCCAAGTGAGGAGGGTGATCAGGTGCTGCTTGACCTTCCCCCCTGTGTATCACTCAAGTAGTGCATTATGGAAGGCTGAACCCACTCTAACCCCCAATCCTGGTGTTCTCATCCCTTGTTTGTCAATGTCTTTCCCTTTTTGTTGTCTCATCCACTTCATTACCAGTGTCTCCCTTTGTTTGTATATCTCTGAATGCACTGTCATACCACACTCTCAGTGTGTCTGCACCTCCCCTGTCAGTTTTTGCTTTTTTTCTATGTTTGTGGATTTGCCACTGCTACTGTCCCTCAGTATCTTTCAATACCTTCACTTTTTTGTACATCCTTCCCAGCTTCCCTTTTTAAACAAAACAAAAAAAGAGCACCTATCCTACATAAACATTGTACCCTCTCTCACTGGCTGTCCTCATTCCCATCCTTACCTGCCCTTCCCTCTCTCCCCTATGTGCTATCCTCTGCTGACAGTTTTTCCTACTGATGTATACTCCCATTTCCACCCTTTTATGGTAAAAAAAACAGATATAATCATTACAGTGGCCCCTTTAAAGTAGTCTGCTGTGTTTAGGATATTCTCACGTATTAGCATATGTACACAAACTGGATGAATGCATCCTCTTTTCTCATCAATTTTTTTCATCTAGATCATAGCTGAAATTATGATTTCTCCTCTTTCTTTGCAGGTCCTCTTCCTACTACAAGTGGAATAACTTATTAGCTGCAAACAAAGCTGTGAATGTTTGTTTTCTTAATGGATAATCAGCCTTGTGCCACCTTGCATTATGAGTTGTACCTCCTGATGGGTATCCATGGTCACACTAAACATGTTTTTGAATCCCAGGGTCAGAATTTCATTAGTGTAAAACTACAGCCTTCAAGCTTGCATGTGTAATTTAGTGTACACACTTTCACTTTAATAAAATCAGAAACAGTATGGTGTATTAGCGCTGAAACTATTGCTCCTTCATACAAAATTGAAATAACATACCAGCACCATTCAGCATTAACACTGCCCCACTTCCACTGGCTGGGCTTTCTGTCAAGGTTGAGGAAAAGATGTGGTTCCGAATATTAGAATAAGATGAAACATTATGATGTTCCAGTATGAATTTCCAGCATGACAAACAAAAAGTCCCCAAACATTTGTTATAAACAAAAACAGACAAATAAACAAACAATTAATTAATTTATCTGGGATGTGAGCTGCATATTGGGCCAAACACTTCTCTGAGCTTTCATAAACAACAGCTCTCAGGAAGATATCCACCTGGTAACTATTTGGATACATATTTATTCATTTTCAGGGAGGCAGAATAAATAAATAAATTTAAGTTTTCACCTAGAATAGATGGTAAGACTTCTCTCAGAAGTGTTGGAAAACATTCAAATGGACATTTTAGCCATCACTTAATTCCAGCAAAATGCCATATTGTGCTACTCCTTCTGTGTACGTCTCACTCAGTCCTCACAAGTGATTTGAGACTGGCACATGAACTTATGAGAAACCACATTCCTACCCACCAGCATACTGTGAGTATCCAGAAATGAGGCCTTTTTGAGTTCTGCTGATGCAGGTTGATTTTTCTCAAGGAATAAACGAGGCAGTTCCTCATTGCTGCAATTCATTTTTTGCTCATTTTCACCTTTCCTCAGTGACCATCAACCCCCCTCATTTTAGTTGATGTATTGCAGCCCATTTGTTTTCCCAGGAAGCAAGCACCCTGTGAATCATTTGTTACTTTTAGAGATGACAGCCAAGCAGTGAAGAGGAGAGACATGACTTATCCTTGTCTAGGGTAGTTTGTATTAAGACACTAACTCCATAGCACATGTGTAGTAACACACTCAGAGACTGACATGTGGCTCCAAGACTGCTGTAACCCCTTCAAACAGCCCTAACCTTCTTGAATCCAGTACTGTCATAGGGTCTCCACTGGGTATTCAATACACTTGAGACATATGCTCCTACACTCTCTCCTTCTCCTTGAGTGGAGGTGAACCAGGAAAGCTGTGTCACTTTTCTCCTCCCCTGCATCAACTTTAGTAGGTGCCCAAGCCACCAGTCAAACCTGGGTCTCCTGGGCCATAGACAGGGTTCTCTTATTTCTCTCTGTGTCGAGTGGTTATGTCATGGAAGTGTTGTTTATCAATTATCCTCATAATTCAGACTGATACTAGGGCTTTGGAAAGTGGAAAGGCCAATATTACTTTCTAATCTCCTTTTTTCTCTGAAATTAAAATAGTAGAGTTAATCCATACTTGCTGTATAACATCAGAAAACTACTTATTTTACCCAGACTTCTCTCTACTGCATATAACTCACAGCTGGTCCTATAAGGCTCACTGTCTCTCCCAGAGATGCCAGCATTGTAGGGGCCTCCCATTCATCTCATCATCTACCCGTCCATGTTTCTGCATCACATGCAGTCGCATAGACTCTTCCAGAGATGCCAGCATTGTAGGGGCCTCCCAGTCATCTCATCATCTATCAGTCCATGTTTATGCATCACTTGCAGTCACACAGAGTACCACAAAACATTAAGTATCTTGTCAAAAGGCAAATTCAACAAGATTACTTGATATTTTCTGTATAATAAGTCTGGGGTCTTGCAACAGTGGAGGTACTGGAGTCTTTTGTTTGTTTTTAAATTGTGTATTCCTTAATCTTTGCAGTTGACCTCAGCACTGCAGGGGTGAGCTGGTGCTGGATATCTTCCATCCATGTAAAAAAACAATACTTTTACATTTTTAATTTCAGTGGTAGTGTTGTACCAAGTGTTATTTTCTGATGTTATGGCTCTTGATGTGAGTGCATCTGATAAGTTACTGTACACCTCTACAGACTGCACACAACCACGCCCCAATATAAAGTTAAAACTATAAGAACAAATTCCAACAAAATATTTTGTGATATTTAAACCTTAGCATTAACCTGTCTACACTGACCATCACCAGCGGCTACTAAATGTGCTTCATCCTGTAGTCCAGAATTTGATTGCCTCAGTTTCCTTGTGTTCATTTTATGATTCTGACCAAGATACATTTAGCAGGCAGTGCTTACACATTGCTCCTAAAAGAATCACACATATCTAGTACGATTACCCATTTAACAAATGAATTAAATAAAACAATGCAAATCAAAAGAGACTTCCTCTTGACTGGCTGCATGGCAAGTGCTTCAGTTCCATTTTCTATAGGGCATGTATCCATGTATCCTTTTTCTGTGTTTCCTCATGCATTACTTTGTTTTCAGTATTATTTCCTCTTATTAAAGCAAGTGATATTCTGGGATGGAAATTACACTGACAAGTTGAAATACTGGAACAAAAACTGCACTTCAAATGAATTTCCCTGACAGTGATATCTTGTAATTGGCATATAGTAAAAAACTTTGTTGATTACAGTGGAGGGGAGGTTGTCTCAGTGCAAAAAATTATTTTCTGATGTTGTTTAGGTTAGGTGAGATTCATTCATTTTATATATGAACAGTTCTGATATCAAGTAAATGCAACTGTACATATCAGATATACGCAGTTTAGACTGCAGCAATCTCAGGCAAAGCATTAAAATGCTTCGCCCAGGCATTTTATTTCCCAAACTAACATGTTATTCATTCTACCAAACTCACAAAAAAATTCTACATCTACACCACTAAAAAAAAAATCTGACACAATAAAACTCAGTTATAGGTCTTGCAGTCCTAACAAAATACTGCACTATAAAAACACACAAAAATACACGTCATTCGAAATGCCCATCTCAAAACCAACTCACATCAAAATACAAACATTATTTAAGCCAAGCTAGCACTATATTACAAGTTATATCTAACAGACAATTTCAAAAACTATAAAAGTAGTTACTTGCTACTATCATATTACCACTAAAATGCAGTGCCATCTAACAAAATTCTGCCAAGCAAAAACAACAGTTTAATTATCTCTTCAGTAACACATATATGGGCATGTAATAGTGAGCAAAAGCTAGCACATAATAATTTTCAAAGCCTATTCAATAAAATAACTGAACTACATACCCAGATAGAATACTACACTCTAGATGTGTTAGAACTACAGACATCTGGCAGAAATCACACATTCTAGTTAATGAAATTGGCCCTCTAAGTTACTTGGTCTTAAAAAAGATCATGCACAAAAGCATGTGCGGAGGTAAGCAGCAATACTCTAACAGAATTGATAATTATCAAATCCTCAAAATGTTCAAACTGTAAGCTGTTGACTCTGCATTGATGTCTAAATAGCAAGTTAGCATAGTGGTATACTGGTTTGCTCTGCTCCTCTCAGCACTTGGTACTCAGGTGATACTCGTTAGCACTGCTCCTCTCAGTGCTTGGTACTCAGGTGATGCTGGTTAGCTCTGCTCCTCTCAGCACTTGGCACTCAGGTGATACTGGTTATCAATGCTCCTCTCAGCGCTTGGTACTCAGGTGATACTGGTTATCACTGCTCCTCTCAGCGCTTGGTACTCAGGTGATACTGGTTATCACTGCTCCTCTCAGCGCTTGGTACTCAGGTGATACTCGTTAGCACTGCTCCTCTCAGTGCTTGGTACTCAGGTGATGCTGGTTAGCTCTGCTCCTGTCAGCACTTGGTACTCAGGTGATACTGGTTATCAATGCTCCTCTCAGCGCTTGGTACTCAGGTGATACTGGTTATCACTGCTCCTCTCAGTGCTTGGTACTCAGGTGATACTAGTTAGCACTTCTCCTCTCAGTGCTTGGTACTCAGGTGACACTGGTTAACACTGCTCCTCTCAGTGCTTGGTACTCAGGTGATACTCATTAGCACTGCTCCTCTCAGCACTTGGTACTCAGGTGATACTGGTTAGCTCTGCTCCTCTCAGTGTTTGGTACTCAGGTGATACTGGTTAGCTCTGCTCCTCTCAGTGCTTGATACTCAGGTGACACTGGTTAGCTCCACTCCTCTCAGTGCTTGGTACTCAGGTGTGGTTCCCAACTGGGGCATCTTCTGTGTACTGTCTACATGTTTTTTCCTGTGTCTGCATGAGCTTTTGTCAGGAGTCTTGTTTACTGCCACATCCAAAGACATACAAAAGATGAGCTGTTGAGTGTTTAAAATTGCTTATTAGTGTGAGAGTGAGTGCATGGATAAGCTTTGACTATCCTGTGACCCTGAATGGGTGGGATTTGGAGGATAGACAAATGTAGGAATGCATGAATGTAGCTTTAAAATGGTCTCCTGAAGGCAGCATAGCACATTCTATACTGGCTTTCATTGAACACATCCCCTGTAGTTTCATTCTAGAAGGCTTAAATATTGACTGGAGCTACAGCTTAAATCAGTACTCTCTTCCCCTAGTCAGCCACTTTGGCTATGCTCACCTTAAACACAAAATGTAGAATTTATAAAAATATAATGAAACATTACCTCATGGAATGGATCCCATCATCTACTGCAGCTCATCTACTAGTAAATGGAACCTTACCCAATGTGACTATATTCGTCTGTATGCAGTCAATAGTAGCATGCTCCAACCACAATCCATTTAAGTAACTATAAATGTTAAGTTATGCCTGAAAATGGTCTCCATTAATTAATCTCTGTTACTATTCTGTATTTCAGTTCAACCATCTCTCAATAACTGATACCCTTACCCCATCATACCGCATAAGAATCAAACCCAGTTCTTAACCAAGAATTATCATGAGCACTAACAATGTCATGTCCCACAGAAACTCACTTAGGAAATAATACTATAAAAATTCTCCTTCAAAACAATACTACAAAATAAATACTGCTGCAGCGATACAGAACGCCAGAAAATATTGCTCTCTCCCCACACAACTGCACTCCGCTGATAACCTCTACTGAAGGAAATAATGTAGTACAGAATCCACAGCCAAAAAACTCAGATAAAAAACGTTTATTGGCACAAAAATGTTTAGCGCTTTCACTCACAACTGTAAGCTTCATCAGAACGTTAAAGCAGCTGACACAAAGTGTTTAAATGTTGCCATTGGCACCAAAAATCAAATCAGTTATTAAAGCTAACCTACATACATAAAAACACTCGTACTATCACCTCATGCCTAAAATACAATATATATCTAATAAACTTCACTTACCTACAATTATTGTATGTAAAACATATACAGTTGTAAAAATATATACATATATAAATATAAATATAAACTAATAGAAGTATATGCATATGTCAAAACTAAATATACATTAACTGTCACTGCCTAATTTCTAGTAAAGGTTTGATGGATATGTGGTCATTCAAACCTGGTGGTGTTGTGGCTTCAGTGAATAATTGCCACCAAATCTCCTTATACGATAGTAAGTTTTTACTATTACCCCCCCCCCCCGAGGATTTATGACCACATTCTCCAAAATAGCAAATCTAAAATTGTGATTTACTCCAAACTTATCTATATGTTTATATAAGGCATTTTTTTTTTCGGTCCTTTGTCCTAATACTATACAGGTGGGAATAAATACGCTTCTTAAGATTCCTCTCAGTTTTTCCAATGTAATACCCTGAACAGGCCTCACATTTAGCCATGTAAATTACCATTATTGAATTACAATTACCCTGTTTAAAACTTAACTTAGTCTTATTAAAATTATCCAAAACCAGTCCTACATCTTCATGAATGGCAAAGCACTGGTTACAAGCACCAAATCTTGAAGTATGCGTAGTAGTTCTATCAGATCTGGTATCTTTTAAACCCCTTTCTAAAAATGATTTCAAATTACTCTCCATTTTGTAAACAAATGTAGGTCTGGGACCCAATATATCTATCTTTTCCTGGTCTGTCAACAACACATTCCAGTTCCTGATTAATATGTCTTTTATTTGATTAGTGTGTGGGCCATATTCCAAGACACAGGCCCTACTGTAAACCCTAGTACCTTTTCCACTATTTTTTTTGAAATTCTATTCCTTTGTTCATCTGTACTCCTGGCACCTAATAATGGGGTGTATTTCTTACCCCATTCACTTATTACATATTCTTTGACCTCTACTATCATATAAGGAGGTTTGGTGGCAATTATTCACTAACGCCACAGCACCACCAGGTTTGAATGACCACATTTCCATCAAACCTTTACTAGAAAGTAAGTAATGACAGTTAATGTATATTTAGTTTTGACATATGCATATACTTCTATTAGTTTATATTTATATTTATATATGTATATATTTTTACAACTGTATATGTTTTACATACAATAATTGTAGCTAAGTGAAGTTTATTAGATATATATTGTATTTTAGGCATGAGGTGATAGTACGAGTGTTTTTATGTATGTAGGTTAGCTTTAATAACTGATTTGATTTTTGGTGCCAATGGCAACATTTAAACACTTTATATCAGCTGCTTTAACGTTCTGATGAAGCTCACAGTTGTGAGTGAAAGCGCTAAACATTTTTGTGCCAATAAACGTTTTTTATCTGAGTTTTTTGGCTGTGGATTCTGTACTACATTATTTCCTTCAGTAGAGGTTATCAGCAGAGTGCTGTTGTGTGGGGAGAGAGCAATATTTTCTGGCGTTCTGTATTCATTTTGTGGACTGAACGTCTTTTTTCAGATTAAGTTATACTACAAAATAAAACATTCTCCAACCCTTGAATATTTTATACTGTCAGACAACCCTGGAAATACCTGATCAAACAAGACAAGAAACACTGCTTCAGTAATCTACATCAGGCTAGAGCATACAACCTTAATCAATCTGGGTAGGCATAAAAGAAAAATTTTAACACAGGTAAAATAAACATCGAAATATTCCTCCTCGCTAAACATCTTACAAAATACCAAAGAATGATCCATATACTTCAAAAATACCCTTTCTAAAATAATTCTACAGAAAATACCAAACTCAGTACAAAATTATTAAGCAACCCGCAACCGAAGCCAACTAAAGATTACCCCACCCACTCAAAATATAAGTTTCAGTGTCTCTTATTTCATATAGTAATCTTAATAAATAACAAATGTGAATCATATGGACCTCATGCAGCCGATCAACAACCCCCAAATGTAATTATCTTAGTGTCAATAAACATGACCCTCCCATTCTATTATAATCATAGATGTCCCTTTAAATTAGAAAAAAAAATATTATCACATTAATAAAATTCACAGAAGATACCACCTTTAAGCAGCTACTAGACAATCTCATAAAAACAAAATTATAAGCAGCAGTCACCATTATTTCTACTCCATTCATGGGATGGAAACATATTTGCTTGCATTTGACACAGTAAATCAGTCACCTGTTAAACGGTCTTCATAAGATACAAACTCTCCCAGAATACCTTATCTGGACTAGTGGCCACCCCCACCAACTGACAGATGAAGCAAGTAATGAAAAAAGTGCTTTTCTTCTCTTACCAGAGTATCCTTGGTGTACCATGAGGCTTAGTAATAGGACACTTTTTATTTATAAATCACAAAATGTCCATGAAGACAACATATTTCAAAAACTTCCCAATACTGCATGCCATGAAAATATTAGCAACTTCAAAAATCTTTCCCTGAACAAGTCAACCTAGGCAGTCCAAAACTGCATCTGAATGTCAAAAGATCAAAATATATGCTATTATTTCATATATCAACTTAACCAGACAGGTGTAACCTCATAAGAATTACCACCACTGAACCAAAACATTGAAGTAGTATATTTAATTAAATATGAAAAGGGTACCCAAGGCTAACAACTAGTAACAGATGATCATATTACTGCTATTATCTCAAAAATAATAAAATGATTGGAACATTGCACAAAGAAAAGTAATTTCTAACCAAGGAAGCCACACCTAAAACTGACACATTCATACTGTTCTCTATGTTCCTTTAAAGCTGTATTTTGTATACAGCCATCCATACAACATTGTTTCACCATATTTGACATTACCTACCTATCAAGTGGCCCTCATTTTCTGGGACATCCCTGATTTTGACTCAAACTTTATCTCTGTCCCACTTAATCCCCTCTAAAACTGGTGAGTTTTGGAAATAACATGGTGAATTATTCTAAATAAATAGTGACAATAATTACATTTATAGAAAATATGGGACTTAGAAATCCAAGGATATAAATGGAATGATATTCAAGAAAAGTGGCTTTATTTGCAGATTATATTATTTTCTACCTGATAAAACCAGGAAAGGACATCTAAGTATTGTGAAACATTCTGAAACATTTCTAAATTTTTGGGGATATAAAATTAGTGTCAATAAAACAAAGGCTATAGCTGTAAACTATGTAATCACACGTGAATTGGTTCAGCAATACCCATATTTAGAAGGTATAATAAAACAAATTATTTAGGAGTATGGGTTAAAAGGGATGCTGTTATGGCAACTAAGGATATGTGTGAAGAGACTAAACAAAAGATAATACAAAAACTGAGAACCTGGAATAAAAGATAATAAATGTAAAAACTGAGAAACTAGAAGCTTTTTCCAATGGATATGGATAGCAAAATACAAGCAGTAAAAATGTTTTTAATCTCTTTAGGTTTATACAGGGGTCAGTCATATTTTTACCAACCAGAGAAGTTGTGGATAGTTAATTAATAAAAAGTTGACAGATTTTTTTCTGAAATAGGAAGAGGACAAGAGTCAAGTGGGATAAACTGAATCTTCCAATAGAACAAGGAGGTTTAGGATTGGGGTTCCTATCAGCATTTCAAATGCTGAAAACGCCGAAGTCAATTTCATCAAACTGAAATGTTCGAAATCTCAGAAGAGCGAACTGATGGAACATTGATTTCTTTCCCAGGGAAAGAAATCGGTGGGTCGTCATCGGAGTTTGCTATTTCCTCTACTTTGGTGCGGTCTCGGAGTTGGTATATTTAAGTAGGGGGGTGTGGGGGGCACAGACACTCACAGTGGGGGGTGTGAGGGCAAAGCCTCCCACTTCTGTCAGTGTTTAAAGTAGTTACAATATTTTTTGCACGGAACACCGATTTCTTTCCCTGGGAAAGAAATCGATGTTCTGTCAGTTCGCTCTTTTGAGATTTCAACATTTCAGTTCGATGAAATTGACTTCAGCGTTTTCAGCATTCAACATGCTGATATAGACCCTAGGATTGTGACGTGGATATCCCACCACTGCCAACCAATATGTGACGACCCTCCACCATAGGATCAGTAATCAAGGAGCCTCAATCCTCACCACTGGCACCAGTGGAGGACATTCACTTGTAGGATAACAGGAACACACACAATATCTCCAGATGCAGATCTCTGCATCAAGCACAATTTCCCTTAAGAGCACACAGGGATCACACTCAGCAAAGGGTCTGGATGTGTCTATGTCTGCCTCCCTCCAGGTCCCCAGTAAGACTCCCCACTGGTACAGCTATAGAGTTGAGTCCTTAGCTAGGGTTCCAAGCCAAGTCCTCCAACACTATCTCTGTCCAACCAGTGCTTTGTAGCCCTGTCCAAGTAGCTGACACACACATTCTTTGAGATTTGATTTGCACACATGCACACACACACACTCTCACACACACACACACACACACACACACACACACACACACACACACACACACACACACACACACACACACACACACACACACACACACACCTGGGAAAGGCTGGTAGTTTAGTAGCTATACCCCATTTTGTCCAGGCTATAAGGTAGTTATCACTGCCACCATAATACCTTGCCAGCTACTTTAAGGCCATTAACAAAGGATGTCCTATTTTACTTAATATTAATATTAATACAAATGATAGTCTGACCAAGAGTAAGGCTATTACGAGTGGCCACACAGTATCACAAAATAAATATGCAAGTACTCTCAAAACTTAAATATCTCTACAAAGATCAGTCACAATGAAATGTTTAAATATATGTAATAATAAATAATAAATGAACAAGGCAATACTAAACATCTATTCACAGTGACATCAGAGTTCAAAAGCACAGGAAATATTTAAAATAACATTAAAGGACAGGCTTAGACAAATAAAGATAAACAATATATAAACTAAGCTTCACTATATTCCTGACTGAATCTAACAGAATTACTATACTCTAATAACTTACTTAATAGAGCAAGGCAGATGATGTGGTGAATGGTTCTTCTTGTCGTCAAGCCCAAGACAGAATACAGAGAAATTTCTCAAAATAATATCTAAAATGTTACTTCTGAAATAGCTTGCATGGGGTCACAATGTTCAACACCAGAAGTATACCCATCATTGGTGAGAGCAGATCATAAACTAATCTCACTGGAAGTCCACATCCCGCCCCCACCCCAGATAAAAAAGACCACAGTGAAGAACTTCTCAAAAGCAGACTTCACACTCCTAAAGACTGGTGTGGTCTCTTTCAAGGCCCCCGAGCCAGCGGAAACCATTACTCAAACCGCTGAATCACTTACAAATGCCTTCTACCAGCACCCCCAGGACTGCATGGACCAGGCAATCCCAAACAAAACAAAGACTCTTTGTACCAAAGGCAAGCATCCAGTCTGGTGGACCCCAGCCATAAACAAGCTTTACAATAAAAGGAAGAAGCTACTACAAGATATAGCAAAATCCATAAAAGGGAAGACACCCTTGATCATTATAAGTAAAAAACTGAGATCTCTCATAAAAGCATCCAAGGCAAATTTTGAGAGAAAAATCGCTAAGGGCTCAAAAGACAATCATAAGGCCTTTTTTAGCTATGTTAGAAACCTGGGAGGAAACTCCCAGATATGCTCAGAATTAGTTCAAAATGATGTAAAAATCACTGAACCTACAGACATTGTCAACATACTGGCTGACAGGTTCAGTGCAAATTTCTCCCCCCCCCCCAAAAGGAGAGATATCTATACCAGAGGATTGTAGTCCCCCAAACATCTCAAATGCTCAGATGAGAACTGCCCTCTCCAAGGCAAAAAACACAGCATCCATGGGACCAGATGGTGTCCCCGGTTGTGTGCTCCACGAACTCAATGAGGAATTAAACCTGCAGCTAGGGCAGCTGTTTAATCTTAGCCTCACCTCAGGATACGTACCCAAGGAGTGGTGTACAGCAACGGTGGTCCCACTTCATAAAGGGGGTGCCTCCACCGACCCCGGAAACTACCGTCCCATCAGCTTGACAAGCCTGGTCTGCAAAGCTATGGAGAGGATCATAATGGAACTCATAAATAAAGACATAGGGGACTTGCAGACTTTGGATCCAACCCAGTTTGGCTTTGTCAAGGGTAGATCATGCCTTTTAAACTTGGTTGACTTTTTCGAAACAGTCACCAGGGCCATTGACGAGGGCAAGGCAGTCCACACAGCCTACCTTGACCTGGCAAAGGCTTTCGACACAATACCCCACTTGGGTATCATTGAAAAACTCACCAGCTTAAATGTAAACCCATACGTCACTAGATGGGTTGCAAACTGGCTAAGTGACAGAATCCACAGGGTCAGAGTTGCTGGCGCCATGTCAGATTCCAAGCCTGTCACAAGTGGTGTCCCACAGGGCTCAGTCCTGGGCCCACTTTTGTTCGGCATCTACTTTTCAGAAGTACAAGCAAACACAGGAGGACTATGGCTGACAAAGTTTGCAGATGACTGCAAACTGGGCACCATAGTTGAAAACCCATCTGACACAGACATCCTTCAGAAGGGTCTCATAGAAATGGATAACTGGTGCCAGAACCATGGCCTAAAGTTAAACGCCAAAAAATGCATAGTCATACCCTTCAGGAAAAACAAGGTTACCCCTAGTTACCATATAGGTGGCAATCCACTAAGCACAGAAGAGGTTATCAGGGATCTGGGTACCCAGGTTGACAGTAACCATTCGTTTGACACTCACGTTGCCAAAGTAGTTAGGAAGACCTTCTACATTGCCCACCTGATCATGAAGGGATTCACATCTAGATCAAGGGAGGTCATCGTTTCCCTGTACTCATCACTCATCAGACCAATGATTGAGTACAATGCCCCATTCGGAATGTATCTGACCCGACACCTGCAGCAATTGGAAAGGCCCCAAAAGTTCCTCACCAAAAGGATAAAGGGTCTCAAAAATATGTCTTATGCTGCCCGACTGAAGGAACTCCAGCTCTATTCAGTCGCTTACCGTCTGCTCAGAGGTGACCTGTGCCTGACATATAAGGCCATGTCCAACCCGGAATTAATGAACATGCTTCACCTCAAAAAATCTAAATCCATCAGAACTACAAGGGCAAGAGACTTAAACCTCAACACGGCTATTAATAGAATGTGCTGGAGGGACAGATTCATCACCCAGAGACTCCCTATGCTGTGGAACAAAATCCCGGTACATGTGAGGCAGAGCACCTCGCTGGCCTTGTTCAAGAGAAATCTTGACCAATGGATGGGAGATCGCAGGTATACCCCAGGGATAACCTCTGTGTCACTGCTTGACAGAGGCACAGCAAAATAATGGGCATAGTATCCTTCAAACTAAAGGGGTGGCGAAAGCCACAAAACTCTGGGCTAGGCTTATAAATGCCCTAGGGCAGATAGCCTAGTATGAACCTATGAACCTATGAATGACATCACTTCTGGTCATCTGACTTCTAGTTCTCATGTAAAACCCCCATTGCTGGAAGCTGGTAGTATTTAGCACCTACCTGTAAAAATACAAACACAACGGCTTTTGCTCAGATCTTTGGCAGGTGCTGGAAGTCATAAAACAATTGCATACTTCCACGTTTCCAGAGTAGTAATTAGTTCACCCCAAAGACAATACAGAAAGTTTCCCAGTACAGACTTTGTATCTCTAGCTGCATTGAAACATGTGAGAGAGCATTTTTATGGCCTAGCCTATACAGTGATTTAATTTCAGATATTTTTCTAAAGTTTGCCAGACTGAGGTTAACCTTCTAGTTTCATCTCTTAAAACATATACATTTAAACAGTTACAATAGTGCATGTACATTGCAGTTCTCTCCAGTAAGGCACACTGTGGATACATTTCAAACACAAGCACTTTACATATACATTTTCAACACAATTGTCTGTACAAATCAGTTTGATAGACACATGATATACGGTTCTAATACATTTGTAACACCAGCATCTTGTATGACATACAGTTCTAACACATTTGTAACATAAGTATATTGTATAAACCAGTTTGATATTCACAAATGACATATAATTATTTACAAAATACAAAATATTAAGATCAATGAAAGAAATAGACTGCAGAAGGTCAAGAAAACCCAAAATGTTAGAAGTCTGATAAAACAAATGAACACAGTAATTAGGATTGTCCATAGAGATCTATGCAGTATAATAGAAGTAAACAAAATATATTACTAGGCAGCTAAATTAATAACAGATAAAGTTCTACCACAAGAACACAGGGCAGTAAGGGAAAGGAAGCTGAGAAATCGAATACCATCACGGAATTATTGAACAGAGAAAACTATAAAGCAATTAAGACAAGAAGTGTCACTGTTACAAGAGTATAGAAGAGGGAACAGGTCAACAAAAATACTCAGAAAGATAGATGTGATAAAAGCAATGCACAGTATTAAAACAGAGCAGGATTTATCTTACACTGTTGCAAATAACAAACTAAAAATCTCAGCACAGGCAGAAAAGATTTAAAGATATGCAGATAAATATAAAGGAAAAGTACAAAATAAGCAATTTATTGATGACCCCCAAAAAGTTCAATACAGAACTGGGAAACAAGGCAAAAGGAATTGAAATACCACCCAAAAAAGAAGAAACAGATACATTCTGGAGAAAATATATATATGAAGATCCTGTGGAACATAACAAAGATGCTAAATGTTTAGAAGGAGTAAAGGAAAGAATAAGAAGTTAAAATCCAAAGGATATGAAATAGGATGAAGTAACGGCCAGAGAGAGTAAATAAAGTTAGAAAAGCCCCCAACTGGAAAAACCAGGCCCAGATGCAGTACCTAACTTCTGGCTAAAAGTATTAACATTTTTGTATGGAGATTTAGCCATGAGTAAGAACAACCATTCCCTACATAAAACTACTTTTTACCATGGCCCCAACAAATAAACATATTTTCTCAAACATACTACTCTTAACCTCCACAATTACCTGTCTTACCATACCTTACTTACTCACCTCCTTTGAATATCTTTCTCTCCCTGAACAAAACCATTACATTCGTCAAACACTAACACCCTCTTTCATCTACTCCCTTAATCACAGTAACATAACCTGTAATTCCAACTATATGCTACCAAAATTTCACAGAGCAACCCACATTAGCTACGTCTCTTTCAAAAAGACTCTTAATAACCACTATAAACTCCTTAAATCTCTCCAATACCCCCAGCAACACCCCCTCCTAGACGATGATATTCATCCAAACCCTGGCCCCAATACTAACTACACCAATAACCCAACCAATTTAACATTGCCTATAGTCTCTACAATAACAAAACCATGCAACTCCCTCTTCGTAGCTCACCTTAACCTTAGAAGTATTAACAATAAAATTTCCCATCTACATGCTCTCCTTGATGTACACTCATTTGACATACTATGTCTTACAGAAACTTGGCTTAAACCATCTACTCTTGACCAGGAAATTACCCCTCTAGGCTATAACATCCTTAGAAATTACCGTAAAAACAAAAAAGGTGGCGGTATAGCCATTCTCTATAAATCTAACCTCCAAATTTCCCCCATTAATGTCCTTCCATCATTTGCCACTAACTCTGAAATCCTAACAACCAAACTCTAAATCAATAGCTCCAAATCTATCTATCTACTTTGTATGTATCTACCCCCAGGTAATGATACCAATACTCTTGAGAACCTACTTAGTCACCTCTCTACCCAACTACCCCAGGAGACCATTGTACTAGGTAACTTCAACATAGACTGGTCCACTTGCAGTTCTCTGAATCCTACCAATCACATAATCCTCTTTGGTTTCTCACAATTAATAACAACTCCTACAAGAATCCACAAACCTAGCAATAAGGAAACTACTCTGGATTGGATCCTTATTAATAGCCACCCTGAAACTTATACTCCAGGAACCCTTCCCGATGACATTAGCGACCACATGCTTACCTACATTATTAGACAAAAAGTCCATATTCCAACTACTCATAACCTCAAAACCTCCCGCTCAAAAAAAATTCTTTAATCCAGACAGCTTTCTAACCGAATTGCAAGCATGTGACTGGTCACCACTAACCCATCTAAAACTTGATGAATCCGTTACTTACTTTAATACTAACTTTCTTCATATCCTTGACTGCCATACACCTTATCGCACTACTAGAATAAGAACAAAATCTGCCCCATGGCTCACAAAACAAACTAGGCAGAAGATACTCCTTAGAAATAGAATCTGGGCTAAATGGAGAGCTACCAAATGCCCAACAAACCACCTTCACTATAAACAGCTAAGAAATGCCACCAAGAAGGATATTCTTAGAGATAAAAATATTTCTACCTTCAACTACAACAAACCAGCCAACAAACTCCACAAAAATTTTGGTCTGGAATAAACACACTCCTTCAGCCTGGCCACACCACTACTCTAGACCCAACTGGTTTCAACCATAATAACTCCAACCAGATCCCTGATGCCTTTAATAACTACTTTACTGAAGCCATTCTAACCCTGGCTAATTCTTTACCACCTCTCACTACCTCCCAAACTAATACCTGCAATACTTCATTGCCTACCTTTCAGATACAACCTGTATCTACATCCCTCATCTGTAAGCTACTTCAAAAACTGAAACCTTGCACCCCTTCTGCTGACCGTCTCCCATCTGAATTCCTACAAATAGCCGCAAAAGCCATAGCCTATCCCATCTCTATCCTCATTAACAGAACTATCTCAGAAGGCAAAATCCCTGCTCTATGGAAGATATCCCACATCATCCCTCTACACAAAGGTGGTCCTTCTACTGAGCTTTCAAACTATCGCCCTATTGCTTTACTCTCCCCTTTAGCTAAGATCATGGAAAAGTGTGTTCACAAACAATTACTTAATCACTTACTACAAAATAACCTACTTGCAAACTGCCAGCACGGCTTTAGACCATTCCATAGCACATCGACTGCCCTCTTATCCTTTACCGACTCTATATATAAAAATCGTAACAATAACTCATTTTCCTCTGCTCTATTTATTGACCTGTCTAAAGCCTTCGATATGGTTAACCATAACTTACTACTAGACAAACTAACTGCCCATTCTCTCAACCCTCAAGCTATACAATGGTTTAGGTCTTATCTGGAAAATAGACAGCAAGCAGTACTTTGGCAGAACAATCTGTCTTCTCTACTCCCAGTTAATACTGGAGTACCCCAGGGCTCTATCCTAGGTCCCCTACTCTTTTCTTTATTTATTAACAATCTACACATGAACATACCTCAAGCCACCTGCATTCAATACGCTGACGACTCCACCTTAATCTGTACAGCTCAAAATATAGCCACTCTCCACTCCCTTACCCAAACTGTTTTTTCAAAATGTTGAAAACTGGTTTATGCAACACTGCCTCCTCCTAAATACCAAAAAAACAAAACTACTGCTTTTTACCCCTACTCAAAAATCACCCACTCCTTTCTTCTCTATAACCTCTAACAATGGTACCAACATTACCCCAGATACTACAACCCGCCTACTAGATGTAACAATTGATAATTGTCTCAGCTATGGTGAACACATCAACTCCACCATAAAGTCTGTTAACAAAGAACTTGGCATCCTCTATAGAATCAAACCCTTCCTTACCCCTTCTGCAAGAAAAACTATTGCCCAAAAACTGTGTTATATATACTAACTTTTCCAAAAACAACCTCTCTAAACTCTCCACCTGCTATAATAGCATAGCTAGATTCATCACAAGCTCCCCCTTTAAATCTCACCACTGCCTTAACCTCAAACAACTAGGATGGCTAGAATTGAAAAACCATATACTCTGTCAACAATTACTTATTACTCAAAAGATCCTATACCACCCTAACAACACCCCTATCCTCACCAATCTAATTACACCCTATACAAATCTATCCACACTCCGCTCTGCTAATAAGCTTCTAGTTTCCTCAAATAAAGCTAATAACAAAGCTGGGGATTCACTCTTCTCAAACACTGCAGGAAAAATCTGGAACCAGTTTCCCTCAGAATTATCTACCCTTGCTTCTACTTCTCTTTTTAAAAAACATCTTAAAGAACATCTAAAAACTCATTGGCTTTGTCCATGCACTAATCCAGACTGATATTTTTCTTCACTTTTTCACTTACCCCCTTCCCTACTCCTTTAACCTAAGTCTCCAAAACTAGTTACTACTCTTTCTTTGAATTATAAGAATAACATTTGTGTTCTCTTCCCTACCTGAGACTTGCTCATACCTTCTACTGTGTTTTGTATAATTATATTTAGTAGAATTTCTACTAAATCTGCTATAGTTTAAAAATGTATTATTATTACTTCTTTTAGACTAATACTAGTCTGTACTGTAATCTTGTATGTTTCTATACATTGTTAACTGTTATAGTTCAAAAATGTATTATTATTACTACTTTTAGACTAATACTAGACTGTACTGTAATCCTTTATGTTTTTATACATTGTTAACTTTGTCACTGTTCATGCTTGGAGCTTTTCTCCCCGGGCCTCTACTGAAAATGGACATATATCCAGCTAGACTAGCCCGGTTAACAAATGTAAAATAAAATAAAATAAATAACAAAGAAATTTATATGCACACCCCAAACAGACAGAAGCCTGGTTAATAACAGGAAAACAATGCTCCTACTTAAGAGTGAACCTTCATGTTATCCTAAAAATTATAGACCAATAACTTGCCTTCCGATGACGTATAAACTATACACTGGAATTGATGCCGACAGAGTTTATAGTCATTTAGAAGAAAATTCAATCATGGCAATAGAACAAAAGGGGTCTATATTAGCAAATCGAAAAACCCTTTAACCGAATACCTAAACGTCAACACCTATAACGTGAACTGCAAAAATCCCAAATGCACTAAACAGTGAAAAATAAAATAATGAACTGTCATAGTCGGCCAACCTCACCACCCACTACATACTACCTACCCAAACAAAATAAATAAACCACATACATACACTAACCAAACCCTACTTCTAACCTAAAGTAAAGCACCAAAACCCTACTTCTAACTCTACACTAAACCCCACAAACACAACTATGCACTATCCTTAACCCCTCCCTAACCCTAAGGTCCGCATCTACCACACAAGTCCCCTACAGACATACACCCAAAAAAATAAATACACATACATATAACAAAACCCTACTTCCAACACTACACTAAACCCCACATACACAACTATCTATGCACTATCCTTAACCCCTCCCTAACCCTAAGGTCTGTAACTACCGCACACTTCCCCTATAGACATACACCCAAAACAAATAAATAATACACATACATACAGCTAAATAAAATCCTACTTCTAACACTACACTAAATCTTACATACATTACCTATCTATTAACTTACCTTAACCCACATCTTAACCCTAAAGTCCTGTCTATCGCACACTTACCTTATGGAGCTATACCACAGACGGGCCAACCATTGCACTTCTACATTTCCATTTTTGCTGTTTCGGACGTTCGGCGTTTCTGTATTTCACGCAATACGTGTCGCTCTTTCCGTATTCGCGATTATGGTCTTTCGCTCTGCTAGTAGGAACCTGAACAAAAGGGTAATACAAGAAAGTCATAAGGAAAAAAGGATCATTTGTTGCTAAATAAAGTCATAATGGAGAACTGTAAAATGGGGAAGAATCTAAGTATGGCATGGACTGACTACATAAAAGCATTTGACAGTATCCCACATTCATGGATAAAAGAGTGCTTAAAAATTTATAAGATACACCCAACACTGATCGATTACATTACAGTGACCATGAAACAGTGGCAGACCACTTTGCAATTAAGCCACGATAAAGGACAAATTATTATTCCAGGGATAAACATTCAAAGGGGGATATTCCAGCCGCCTTGAAATTGATTACATGTATAGATCTGCAATCACGGGACTGCACAAATATCTGCTGACCTCACAAGACCCAAACATACAGAAAGTTTTGAAACATGAGGAGAATAAATCTAAGATGACTTCCCTGCTTAGACTATCAGAAGCATATCGGCGTCAAGGGGCAATGGAAATCAAATCAGAAGTAGATAAAAATCAGGCAGTAACTGAATGTTCCAAAAAAACAAAAGAAAGAGTATAAGGTGAAGGATCAGATAAGAAGGCAAGAAATGTGGAAAATGCATAAATATAGTTGCAAGTATAGAAAACTCCTGGATGAGCCTCATGTTGATCAGGATCGAATGCAGGAATGGTTAAGGAGAGGTGAATTCAAACCAAAAGATGAAAGGTTAATATTGGCAGCCCAAGACAGTAGGTTACATACACATTGGTCTACAAAGTCCATTGCACATGCGGGAGAAACAGACAAATGTAGGATTTGTAAAACAGAATTGGAAACAGTGGCATACCTTGATGCTGGTTATGACTTACTAACGGCAGAAGAAATGTATACTAAAAGGCATAATAATATGGCAAGACTGTTGCACTGGGGACTGTGCAAACATTATGGTATTGAAGTGACTGAAAAACACTGGAAACATGCTCCACAAAGCATCATAGAAAATTATGAAGTCTACATGACATGGGATCATCCATTACCAACAGTTCAAAAGATAGATGCGAGAAAACCAGGTATAGTGGTCCATGAAAAGAAAACAAAAGTAGCATTGATCATTGAAATCGCTACAGTACCCAGTGACTACAGTGTCTTGCATACAGAAAGACATAAAGTCATAAAAAAATCAGGATTTATAGGCAGAAATGAGAGCAATGTGGAAGAAAGATACCCAGATAGTTCCAGTAGTAGTAAGAGCAACAGGTCTTATAAAAAAATAATTTATAATCATATATAGATATGTTACCAATACATGTAATACGAATTGCAGAAGGAGTCATTAATGGGCACATTGCGGGTGCTGTGAAGAGCACTTCTGGGTGACATCAAAGAATGAAACAATACTAATTTCATGAACTTTAATTGTACTTGAAATTAGGAATGGGGTCCATTCCCACCATGGTATTAGAAACCCAAAATTCATAAAGTAGCAGAAGGTATACTAAGAACTAAGCCAGCATGGGAATGGAGAAAGCAGATTATGCAAATAGGGATGACTGCAATTAGGGGTACAAAGAATAAGCAAGGCTGGAATTTACTAGAGGAAGCTGGCAAAAGAACCAAAGTAGTGGGAACAAATAATTAGACAGGGATAGGTAATATCCAAGAACACAGTTAGACTGCAGGTTTGAGACTGCTTTCCCTATCAGGGATTGATAGAGTACAGGCAAACAGAAAGGGACAGGGGAATCCTAGGCAAAAGACCTTTATAGATTCAGTTTTTTTTATTATAACTTATGACATAGGCAATCATACATTTATATAAATGGAAACAAACCATATTGACATAATCCCAGCTGAAAGTAGTTTGCATTGCAAACCATATTGATATAATTCTAGTTGCAAACATTATACATCATTTATAATTTACCCAATCATTGTCAGTCAAACATTACATAGCTCATTCGAGTATTGGCTTATTTTAAACCTCATTCCTCCCCTGTATGTATTGTTCCCACAGTTAACATTTTTTCCTATGTAATTTGCTCAAAGCCTTATTTAAGCATCTCAGTTCCAGTTGTTTTATCTCTGTTACTATATTCCCTACTTCTAGTACAGTTGGTTTAGACAATGATTTCCATTTTCTAGTAACTCATTTTTTGGCAGCCACCATAATTAGACTTAGCAAGGCCTTACTATGTCTAGGCAATTCTGATTCTGTATCATAGCTCTGAAAAATCATTTCCCTAGTTACACCAATTTGCTCACCCAGTATCGCCAACAACGTAGTCTACAGGGAATCTTTAAGGTCTGCCAACTCATTACACTTCCAGAAAATATGTTACCAATTACTTCTTTCTTCCCCTTCACACCTTCAGCATTAGCTGTCTAGATTTTCTTCAGTCTGCTTGGAGTATAAAAATACCTATGTAAACATTTCCAAGCAAAAATCCTAAATTTTCTAGATTTTGTTGCACATTTGGGAGATATACATATATACCCCCCATTCTTTTTTTGTGAATTGCTTATCCAATCTCTCTTCCCAATCCTTTCTAACCTCCTCTGATTGATTCTTATAGTTATCATGCAATATTTTATATGCTGTACAAATTATTCTTTTTTAACAGCAGCTTCTGGTCTAGATTCCACTAAAAACTCTACCAGTGCTAGCCTTTTGTTTAGCACACCCTTATTTCTTTCTCTTTGCTTATACTCTGATATCAGTCCTTGATAGAGAAGGCAATATCTAACCTGCAGTCTAAATTAATTCTTGGCATCTTTCCATTCTATTACCTTTCCCTTTCTAGTTATTTCCTCCCAATACCTTGGTTCCTTTGACAGCTTTCTCCAATAAATGGCAGCCATACCTGGCCTATTGTCTGTATCCCTAATTGCAGTCATCCATATCAGCAGAATTTCCTTTCTCCATTCACGTATTGGCTTAGTTCTTAGAATATTTAATATTCTGCATGATTACTGCTACTCTCCTTAAAGGTCTGCATCCAAAATCCGATTCTCTCCTTATTTCTTGAGCTTCCCCCTGTTTTATGATCATCTCATTCCACTTTGAATTATAGGTTTTTCATTGTGCTATGTATAGGAGCCTTAACTGTGCAGCTCTGAAACACCCCTTCAAATCAGGTAATCCAAAACCACTTTGTTCTATTGGAAGAATCAGAATCTGTGTATAAGACAAAAACATTTTAACCGCTTGTATCTTACTATCCATATCCATATAACAGAGCTTTCAATTTATCTGTTTTTGTATTATCTTTTGTTTAGTCTCTTCCCATATATCCTTAGCTGCCACACCAGAATTATTTTTAATTCATACTCCTAAATACTTCATTTTGTCATGTCCCCATAAATATGGATATTGCTGAATCAATCTGTGTGTGGGTACACAATTTACTGCTATTGTCTTTCTTTTAGCTTCATTAATTTTGTATCCCAAAAATATTTGAAACTGTCTCAGAATGTTACACAACACTGTAATGTCCTTTTCTGGTGTTGTCAGGTATAAAATAATATCATTTGTAAATAGGGACAGCTCTTTCTTGACTACCATACCAACTATATCCCCGAATTTCTGAGTCCCTTATTTTCTTTGTGAATGGTTCTAAATATAATAACAAAGAGGAAAGAGGACACCCCTGCCTGGTTCCACTGCTCAAGCTGAAATTATCAGAGAGGACCCCACCCCCTTTAATTTTCACCTCTGATCCCTCATACTATATCCTGCTAATCAACCTTATAATTTTATCAGGGAATGCAAATGCTTCCATTACCCTGCTCATAAAGTCCAAGCGTACTCTGACAAATACTTTTGATGCATCAAGACCCACCAACAACAGTGGTATTTTCTTACATTCTGCTTCCCTCAATATTATCAATGTTCTGTTAATGTTGTCAAATGTTTGCCTCTCCTCCACAAAACCACATGGATCCATAGCTATCAATTTTGGAATCCCTTTTGCCATTCTTTTAGCCGTTATAGACATAAACACTTTATAATCATGATTTAGTATTGAAATGGGCCTGTATGAAGCTGGATCTGATAGATCTTTACCCTCTTTAGGTTTTACAGCTACCACCATTTTCTTCCAGAATGTTGGTACTTCGCCTCCTTTTAAAATATTGTGGTAAAAATCAGACCAACACCACAAACTGATGAAGAAACAAAAATACAGGACAAAAGCAATTCACCCAGGAATCTTCAGCTATTCAACTCTTTAATAGTAATATGAACAAACCACAGTACCACACTGTAAAGTTAAGCGCTTTTTGTCTGGTGCAATGACCGGACTTCTTCAGACAAATTGTTTTACTGTTAAACAAAACCTTCCAGCTTTTTATCAGTTTTTTCCTCCTAGCTTCCAAACTTCCACAGTAATATCATCTATTCCTGGGACTTTCCTGTTGATTGGTTATAAATCACCATTTTTTCTTATCTCCTCCTATCCTGTTAGTAATTGAGTCTCATCTACCGCTAACTTTGGCATATTTAATTCTTTCATAAATATTTCCATTTGTACCTTTTCTTGATTTCCTTTTTTCTCTGATTTATACAGACTTTCATAGAATTTCCAATTCTACAAGCCGCAGTGGTGTAGCGGTAGCGTTATTGCCTCACAGCAAAAGGTTCTCCCGTTCGATTCTTGACTGGAGTGCCTTCTGTGTGGAGTCTGCATGTCCTCCTCACGGTCGAGTGGCGTTCGAAAGACATGCATGAATGGGCGTGCCTTCATTGAAGGTTGGGCGTCGGGCTGGCACCACGGCACCATAAAAATCGACTGCCAATCATTAGCAGACCAGAGTTCCGCTGTAGTGACCCCTAACCGGGAAAAGCCGAAAGAACAACAACAACAACAACACTTATAATACTTCTACAGGATCTCTTGTTACCTTCCTTGTTATAGGCTGCTTAAGCTTGGTGACAGCCACTTCTACTTTCTGTTGCCTGAGTCATTGTGCTAAAAGTTATTTTGTACTCTAGCATTATTAAAAACAGTTGCTTAACAGCAATCTTTGTAAACTCATCCATATTATCGAGATAATCCCTTATTTTCCATTTAGCATTTTGCAGTTGCTCTTCTTGTTCTATGAGATTCTCCCTGTTCTGCAATACTTATTTGTCAGTCCCTCTGAATAATTCTTACTTCTTAACCATATCTCCCTTCCTTTTATTGCCACCCTATTTTAAACTCCACTTTAATTTTATCCCACTTTCTAGCTATATTTTCAGAAGAAATGTCTATCTTCTCTAATAGCTCCTAAGTAATTTCCACTACCCATTCCTTAAATTCCTCCCTTTTCAACATATAAGTGGGAAAGTGCCAGTGTCTCATTTTTATTTCATTACCCTGTGTTTTTATTTTAGTTATTATTGGCACATGCACAAGCCAGTGCATTTCTTTGTGCCGGTCCCAAGCCCAGATAAATGGGGAGGGTTGCGTCAGGAAGGGCATCTGGCATAAAACTTCGCCAAATCATTTCATGCAGTCACCAGTAAATATTTCCATACCGGATCGGTCGATGCCTGGGTTAACAACGACTGCCACCAGTACTGTTAGCCAACAGGGTGCTGGCGGAAATTGGGCTACTGTTGGCCGAAGGAGAAGAGGCAGAAGGCATGACCGAAGGCAAGAAGAGAGGAGAAAGGCTAGGACTGTGGTAGTGACGGTTGGAACTTTGAATGTTGACAGTATGACTGGTATAGGGAGAGAGCTGGCTGATATGATGGACAGAAGGAAGGTTGGTATATTGTGTGTGCAAGAGACCAGATGGCAGGGGAGTAAGGCTAGGTGTACTGGAGGTGGGTTCAAATTGTTTTATCATGGTGTGGATGGGAGGAGAAATGGTGTAGGAGTTATTCTGAAAGAACAGTATGCTAAGAGTGTTTTGGAGGTGAAAAGAGTGTCAGATAGAGTGATGTTTATGAAGATGGAAATTGATGGTGTAATGACGAATGTTGTTAGTGCATATGCTCCACAAGTTGGGTGTGCAACGGATGAGAAAGATTTTAGAGTGAATTGAATGAATTGGTGATGACTGTACCCAAGGGTGAGAGAGTGGTGATTGGAGCAGATTTCAATGGGCATGTTGGTGAAGGGAACAGAGGGGATGAGGAAGTGATGGGTAGGTATGGTGTTAAACAAAGGAATGCAGAAGGTCAGATGGTAGTGGATTTTGTGAAAAGGATGGACATGGCTGTGGTGAATATGTATTTTAACAAGAGGGAGGAGCATAGGTTGACATACAAGAGTGGAGGAAGATGCACACAGGTGGATTATATCTTATGTAGGAGGGCCAGTCTGAAGGAGATTGGAGACTGTAAAGTGGTGACCAGAGAAAGTGTAGTTAGGCAGCATAGGATGGTGGTTTGTAGGATGACACTGGTGATCAAGAAGAGGAGGAGGAGTGTGAGGGCAGCACCAAGGATCAAATGGCAGAAATTGAAAAAGGGTAATTGTGAGGTGGAGTTCTGGGATGAGTTAAAACAGGCACTGGATGGCAGTGAAGAGTTACCAAATAGCTGGGTAACTACAGCAGAGCTAGTAAGGGAGACGGCTAGAAAGGTGCTTGGTATCACATCGGGACAGAGGAAGGACGACAAGGAGACATGGTGGTGGAATGAGGAAGTACAGGAGAGTATACAGGCAAAGAGGTTGGCAAAGAAGAAGTGGGATTGTCAGAGAGACGAAGAAAGTAGACAGGAGTATAAGAAGATGACGTGCATGGCAAAGAGAGAGGTGATGAAGGCTAAGGATAAGGCATATGAAGAGTTGTATGAAAGGTTGGACACTAAGGAGGGAGAAAAGGACCTGTACCAATTGGCTAGACAGAGGGACCAAGCTAGGAAAGATGTGCAGCAGGTAAAGGTGATAAAGGATAATGAGGGAAACATACTCACAAGTGAGGAGAGTGTGTTGAGGAGATGGAAAGAGTACTTAGAGGGGTTGATGAATGAAGAGAATGAGAGGGAGAGAAGGTTGGATGATGTAGGGATAGTGAATCATGAAGTACAATGGATTAGCAAGGAGGAAGTAAGGATAGCTATGAAGAGAATGAAGAATGGAAAGGCTGTTGGCCCAGATGACATACCTGTCGAAGCATGGAGGTGTTTAGGTGAAATGGCAGTAGAGTTTTTAACCAGATTGTTTAATGAAATCTTAGAAAGTGAGAGGACGCCTGAGGAATGGAGAAAAAGTGTTTTGGTACCGATTTTTAAGAATAAGGGTGATGTGCAGAGCTGTGAGGGATTAAATTGATTAGTCACAGCATGAAGTTATGGGAAAGAGTAGTGGAAGCTAGGTTAAGAAGGGACATGATGATTAGTGATCAGCAATATGGTTTCATGCCGGGAAAGAGCACTACAGATGCGATGTTTGCTCTGAGAGTGTTGATGGAGAAGTACAGAGAATGTCAGAAGGAGTTGCATTGTGTTTTTGTAGACTTAGAGAAAGCATATGACAGGGTGCCTAGAGAGGAGCTGTGGCATTGTATGAGGAAGTCAGGAGTGTCAGAGAAGTATATAAGAGTGGTACAGGATATGTACGAGGGTAGTGTGACAGCGGTGAGGTCTGCGGTGGGAGTGACAGATGCGTTTAAGGTGGAGGTGGGGATACATCAAGGATCAGCTCTAAGCCCTTTCTTAGCTGCAATGGTGATGGACAGGTTGACAGATGAGATCAGACAGGAGTCCCCATGGACTATGATGTTTGCAGATGACATTGTGATCTGTAGTGAGAGTAGGGAACAGGTGGAGGAGACCCTGGAAAGATGGAGATATGCTCTAGAGAGAAGAGGAATGAAGGTCAGCCAGACTAAGACAGAATATATGTGTGTGAATGAGAGGGAGGATAGATGAATGGTGAGGATGCAAGGAGTAGAGGTGGCGAAGGTGGATGAGTTTAAATACTTGGGGTCAATAGTTCAGAGTAACGGTGAGTGTGGAAGAGAGGTGAAGAAGAGAGTACAGGCAGGATGGAGTGGGTGGAGAAGAGTGTCAGGAGTGATTTGTGACAGGCGAGTACCTGTAAGAGTGAAAGGGAAGGTCTACAAGGGGGTAGTGAGACCAGCTATGTTATATGGGTTGGAGACAGTGGCATTGACAAAAAGGCAGGAGTTTGAGCTGGATATGGCAGAGTTAAAGATGTTAAGATTTGCACTGGGTGTGACGAGGTTGGACAGGATTAGGAATAAGTATATTAGAGGGTCATCCCAGGTTGGAAGGTTTGGAGACAAAGCCAGAGAGGCAAGATTACTTTGGTTTGGACATGTGCTGAGGAGGGATGCTGAGTATATTGGGAAAAGGATGCTAAGGATGAAGCTACCAGGTAACAGGAAAAGAGGAAGGCCTAAGATAAGGTTTATGGATGTGGTGAGAGAGGACATGCAGGTGGTTGGTGTGACAGAGCAAGATGCAGAGGACAGGAAGAAATGGAAACAGATGATCCACTGTGGCGACCCCTAATGGGAACAGCTGAAAGAAGATGATGATTGGCACATGATCTAAAATAGTCACTGGGGACATATCAAGACATTCACTTAAATGCACATGTTCATGTGAACTGTAAATTCTGTCTAGCCTAGCCCATTGTTTGTATCTTGGGGATAATATGTAAATTCACTGCAACATCCTAGTACTGAATTCACTTCTTCCATGCCAAATATTTTCATAAATTTCTTCAAAAGTCTACCCTGCTTTCTTATACTTTCCTTTCTGGGTCCCCAGACACGTCTTCACTGCTACAAATCAAATTCCAGTCCCCACTTATAAGTAACATTCCTTGCAGAATGCTTGACTATTTCTCCTAGAAATTTCATTATAGCAGTTTTAGGTGGAATATAAATACATGCCAATGCAATCCTCTTCTCTTGCCAGTAGCCTCTTAGTACTACAAATATACCATTATCAGCTTACTTATCCTCTCATATCACAATGGAGCTCCTCTCATCTTACAATTAATATAAGTGCTCTTCTTTTTCTTTGTCCCAAGTATTCCACAGAATAACCATCCTGAAAACCTTTCTTTATCAAATTCACATGTTCATTTATTTCCAAGTGTATCTCCTGTAGCACAGGAATTTCCACTCTACGTTTTTAATATAGTATCACTTCTCTTTCTTTTTTTTTATTTATTTCTGTGAGACCATTGACATTTAAAGACATTACAGAAAGCATCATTACATTAAAAGGTATTATTTCCAACTTTTATGTATAATAGATTTTCTGTTAAATGTTTAGTTCCTGCTGTTGTGTTACATGCATACACTGTTTGACATGTTGAACTTTTATAGTTGTTTCTTGTCATATCCACTTGAGCCTATATCACATCTTATAAAACTTTTTGTTTTATTGACAGCCCTTAAACAAAAAAAACAAAAAAACAAACACACCCCCAATACCCCCCTAAAACATATTAACTTAATGCTAACACACAAAGAAACTATGTACATCTTCAAATATTGAAGTTTTACCCTCCTAATAGGAAAAATGTCCCAAACTGACAGTCACACTCATAGACTAGAGTTAATCTAAAAGAAGGGTTATCCATGCTAAGATCCATAGTGCTGCCTGTGATTCCACTAAGTCTGTCTGATTTTGTTTTATCTTTATAGTTCTCCCAGCTGGGAAAACACATGAATGCTTTCAGAGAACATTATCTCCTAGATAATTTCTCTTTTTCTAGCCAGTTTCTTTTTATAAGATTGTAGCCAATTTCCAGTGGCAGCTGATGACTTCAAATCAAAGGGGGGCTGCAAGAGACAGCTGAATGGGTGGGGCCAATGGGAAGGGGTAAGTCCAACTAGAAAGGGGAGGAGCTATGCTCAAAACCACAAAAACTGGAACTTTAATTAAATTTGCTGCCCTGGGTACCAGACATTATGAGAGTCCAATCAAGACAAAATGAAGTGTAGAAGAAAAAAAATATTTCAATGCATTGGCTGCATGACAGCTTACTTAATATCCAGATAGAAACAAAAAGGTTGTGAGGCATGAAAAAATAAATTACTTTTTAAATGTACTTCATCAAAAAATGCAGTTTGAATCTCATGCCTGCTTCTTGACATTCCCTGAATAGTGGAAGAAATGTTCTCCTCTTCTGCCTGGTGTACAATGAGTAATCATTATCCACAAACAGTCTGCTGTTTCCCATGTTTGGTAATTTTGTCCTTCTGCCACAATTTTGTCAGAATCAACTCCTTCTGCTGGTAGGATTGCATATTTACTATTAAAGATCTGGGTTGCTTTCTCATAGCCAAGTTTGTAGCATACACACCATGTGCCCTTTCAATTAACAACTCCTGCTGTGGAATACAAGTTAAGTTGCTTATTTGTGCTTTCATAAAATTAATACAATTTGTTCCTTCCAGCTTCTCTGATGCAGCTGAAAACCTCAGGATTTCTCTACATGCTATGTCCTCCAATTCTACTATTTTTTAAACATATCTTCTTGAGCAGTCTCATATTCAGCTAGTCTTTTTTTCATTTCGACCTCTGATTTTTTGCAATTTTATCACCTCATCTGAATATCTGTTTAAAGCTCCTTCCATTTTTCCAGCCTTTTGTTGTTTGGGTTGATATACTCCATCAGTGTTTCATTTATTTTAACCAGGTCTTTCTGCAGTTGTCTTATGCTTTCCTCTATGTTACTGGAAGTAATGCCTGGAGCTTCCACTGCTTTTTGGTGAACACCTGCAGCACTTTTTCAAGTCAGTATTTTTTCCTCGCTTTTCCTTCGGGTCCTCTGTATTTCTTTTTTCCTGGCATCAATTTACACAGAAATCTAAAAGTCTACTGGCCTTCTCTGCTGAGTTTCTGTTTTCAAACTGGGAGAGCTAGAATTAAGCTGTTACTCAATATCTTGGAGGTCCTTTACAGACTGAGTTTTTAGTTGAATCTAGAGCAGAAGTTGCTGTTAAAAAAATGATACTTGGTAAGACATTTACAATATTGCATGATAACTATAAGAGTTAATCAGAGGAGGTCAGCAAACATTAGAAAGAGAGATTAGATAAGCAATTTACAAAGAAACAATGGAAGGACACATATATGACTTCTAAATATGCAGCAAAGTCAAGAAGATTTAGGATTTTTGCATGGAGGTATTTGCATAGATACTTTTATACCCCAAGTAGACTCAAAATAATGTTTCCTTAGGTAGATGGCAAATGGTAGAGGTGTAATGGAAGAAAGAAGTACCTGGGAGCATATGTTTTCAGAATGTAATGAGTTGACAGGCTTTAAAAATTCCCTAGAGCATACTTGGTTAGAAATATGGGGTGAGCAAATGGTGTAACTAAGGAAATGATTTTTGAGCTGGGATACAAGATCTGAATTGCCTTGACAAAGTAAGGCCTTGTTAAGTTTAATTCTAGTGACTGCCAATGAAGCAATTACTAGAAAATGGAAATCAAAGTCTAAACTGACCAAATTTTATGTAGTGAGTGCTGTAGCAGAGATAAAAGAACAGGAAGTAGGATCTTTAGAAAAGGGTAGGAGTAAATTACACAGAAAAAATGGAAACTGTGGAAACAATGCAAGAAGAAAAATATTTTGGAGGAGGAGTGAGGTTTAAGAGAAGGCAAGAATTGAACAATGTATGTAATGTTGGATCAGTTATACTGTATAGAACAATATATGTGACGTACAATGTCTGTAAATGTGAACTTATTAACATGGTTTGATTACTTCTATATAAATATAAGTTTGCCTTTGTGACAAGTGATAATTTAATAAAGGTGTAAAAAAAATGGAAAAAAGAATATGGGAGTTGTATGTACTATCCCACAGGTATACCCTTCCCCATTCAAGTCCAACTGCAAATTGGTAACCTTCTCTTTCAGAATCCCTAAATCAGCTGAGGTAAATATCACAATGTTCAAATACTTCATATGTACATATTTCCTACAATTGCATGATGAAATTTAAATTCAAATATAACTGTACCTCTTAAAATGTAGAGAATGCTAGTAGATATGCAAACAAATTCTATTGTCACCTAGAAATCTGTATAAACCTGTTAGTCCATACAAAAACTAAAACAAAAAGTGAAAGGAAAGAGTAGGCCAGCTTAGTGATCCACATGAGTAAATAAACAATACAGTAAGAGAAAAACTCATTAGCATATATAGCAAAACACAAATAAAGGATACAATTAAAAGGTTATCCAAGGCACTGAAACATCAGGAAAACTAAAGCTTTCCATGAAATTAAGCTAATATTGGAAGCTAAGGATAATTACAAATCATTATTTACCTATGTAAGGAAGTTATGAAATAACATCCAACATTGCTCTGAACTCATCCAAAAGGGCATTACCTACTCTGTTACAGTGGATATCACAAACATACTGAGAAACAAATTCAGTGTTAATTTCATCCAAGACATCTATACCAATCCTATATATACCCAAGGACCTAAAACCCCCTGTCAACACACACAAAAAAAAAACACTTGTTAAAACTAATTTTCAAAGCAAAAAATGCATCCTCTGTGGGACCTGATAACATACTGGGCTGCCTGCTGAACAGCAACAAACATGCACTGTGGACTCACTTCTACGATTGAGTCTTCAACTTGAGCTAATACTCTGTCTTTGACACTGAGGTTTGGTCATTAGTAGCTGTGATGCTTCTTCACAAGGGTGGCCATACTACAGATTCTAGGAATTACAGACCTGTCAGCTTGACAAGCTCCATCTGCAAGACCATGGAACAGGTCATAACAAACCTTATTAACTATGATATAAAAAAAATCTTATAAGACTTGCCCCCCAGCAGTTTGGCTTTATTTAAGGGTAGTTCCTGTTTAATGAATGTAGTAAATTTTATGAGACGGTAACACAAGTGGTGGACAGCAGTCATGCTGTCTGTTCAGCATAGCTCAACCTCGTCAAAGCATATGCTACTATACCACATGCCAGCATTTGCAACAAGGTAAATGCACTCTAAATTGATCCCTATGTAGTTAATTGGATAGCTTATAGGCTGAGTGATAGAACTCACACTGTGAAGGTGGCAGGGACAGCCTCAGAGAGCATGAAAGTAACCAGTGGGGGCATTTGGCAAACAAACCCATCACCATTATAGTACAGAAAAAACACTCCACTCCAAAATGAAGACATTTGGAACATGGGCAAATAAGTCCCTCTCCTGTGACCATCACGTTGCAGCAGTGGTCAGGAAATCCTTCTGTCACAACTGATTGCAAAGAATATTTCTTCTAGGTCCAAAGAATCCCTGATGCCTCTATATTTAGCACAGATCAGGCCCATCCTAGAATGCGATGCACATTTTGGGATGTACCTTACTAAACATATCAAGAACTTAGAGATACCCCAAAGATTCCTAACAAAAAAGATCATGGGACTAAATGACCTGGGCTATCAAGAGAGGCTGAAGGCATTGTCTTTGTATTCAATGTCCTACATACTCAGTAAAGGTGATCTGTGCCTTGCATTATGGGTCATAAAAGCTCCAGTAATCTAAGACCTCTTATTTCCCTACAAATCAAACTGTTCAGTGAGCACGAGAAGCACAGATCTAAATACATTTCAGCAAGTAAACAAATCATGGTGGAGATAAAGATTTTCAAACAGTGACTCCCCTTCTTTGAACAAACGTCTTCTTCAAATCAAACAATGTGACGAATGTCTTCCTTTATGAAAGAATTAGACAATTGGATGGGTATTCATAACTTTACCCCTAGTATGACTGTCTATTGTTCCTTGGGGAAAAAAAGGTAAGGTCTAAAGGAAAGTACTGCTAAGGTGTATATGGCCACATGGCCTAGGTGCTTTCTACATTTTATGATTCTATAATAATATTTGTTAACCAGGTAGGACCAATGGACACACGGTCCCTTTTCAGGAGTGACTAGAAAACAATGTCTAGTTCAGTGACTTACTCAAGATCACATAGAAACAAATGAGGGTTGAGGGAATCAAACCCTGTACCACAGGAACTAAAACTTGCAACCCTAACTGCTAGACACATACAATTTTATATGCAGTGCATATAAAGCACAATGCAAATGGTGACATGCTACTGCAAACAAACCTAAAGTTCTCCACCTGGACATGCTACTGCAAACAAACAAAGTTCTCCACCTGGATTTGTAACTCTACTACATCACTCTTTCTATTCTCTTGTAAATGTTCTCTGTATTGCTCCAATTATGTCAGATCCCTAATACTATACATACAAAATAATTGAACACTTAGTTATACTGTGAACAACAACACATTATAACAGAATTGATAACTTTGAAAAAATGACACCAACTGATCTTCTAATAATAGGTATCATACTATAACATCACTATTTCACTACACTAGCATTTAAAGAAAAATATTTTTGATATAAACTTCCAAAGTTTTTGCATTCTTTTATCCCTTCTCCCTTAACTGAGTAACCAAATGCATTAATGTTTTTTTCGTAAATTTCATCATGTACCATTTATTTTTATTTAGTTTTAGTACATTCTCAGTATACCAAAATATAACTTATTAAGGTTTTCTTGTAGTTGTTACCAAACCATCATACCCAGTTTGCAAGCATCAGCATTTTTACGTACCCATAACTTCCTGTATTTATCTGAGAAAGGAATAAAGTTATATATGACATAACCCAAAAACAGATCTAGAAAAATCTATGTGGGTTATAATGGTTAAGATGTTTGCCTTACAGTCACAAGCTACAGGGCTTGATTCTCACCTTTAAAAGGGAAATTGACTAGGCTTATAATGGCCCACAAGGACAAATAACTTAGTACTTACCTATGAACCTATTAGGGCCTTCTTCCTGCACATTTCCCACACAGTAGTACTCTCTCTTTGTATCCATTACGCCACTGCTATGACCACCTAGTCAAATACACATTCAGTTCCTCGCTGTCTTAAGACTTTATACATGCTGTCATGAAGTACAGTATCAAACTCGTTCTCCAGATCTAGGTGCATTACATGCATTGTCAAACTCACATGTAATGCTCCACTGATATTAATATAAAAGGTAAATAAATTAGAGCTGATCTGCAATGCTGAGTAGAATGTGTTGATGGGTTATAGTTTCCATCTTGTACCATGCCAACAAGCTGGTCATTAGTTTTGGAAATCACAAGCAGGGCTTACAAGTCGATAATCAGCTATCTCCTTTTTATTACCCAACTTGAGAATGGGGTAAACACTGGCGATAGTCAACATGCCTTGAATATAACCCTCCAACACAGGCTCATGGAGCAAAACAGTAATAATAGTACAACAAAGATATAATCAAATGCACTCAACAACCATTCTGGAAATCCATTATAGCCAGACTAAAATTATTCTTAACTTAAGGGACACCCATCACTAAATCAATTTTTTTTTTTTATTATTAAAAGCTGGGCACATCGATCAGACACTAACAATAATTGCTACAAACGTTTTTAGCAAACTGTTTGGAAATTCCTTTTTTCTGATCTTAGCACATCAGTTCTCATGTCACTCCTTTCAGTAGTATGTGAATATGTATACTGAAGAAATTATTTCTTTCTAACTTCTTCTTTTGGCTGCTCGTGTCAGGGGTTGCCAGAGGGGATTATCTGTTTCCCTTTCTTCCTGTCCTCTACATTTTGCTCTGTTACACCAACCACCTACATATCCTCTCTCACTACATCCATAAACCTTACCTTAGGCCTTCCTCTTATCTTCTTACCTGGCAGCTCCATCCTTAGCATCCTTTTCCTAATTTACCCAGCATCCCTCCTCAGCACATGTCCAAACCAACACAATCTCACCTCTCTGGCTTTGTCTCCAAACTGTCCAACCTGAGCTGACCCTCTACTATACTGATTCCTAATCCTGTCATTCCTTGTTACACCCAATGCAAATCTTAACATCTTTTTAACTCTGCCACTTCCAGCTCTGAATCCTGCTTTTTAGTCAATGCCACTGTATCCAACCCATATAACATAGCTGGCCTCACTGCCATCTTGTAGGCCTTCCCTTTCACTCTCACTGGTACCCATCTGTCACAAATCACTCCTGACACTCTTCTCCACCCACTCCACCCCTCACGTACTCTCTTCTTCACCTGTCTTCCACACTCACTATTACTCTGAACTGCTAATCCCAAGTATATAAATTCATCCACCTTCACCACCTCTACTCCTTGCATCCTCACCATTCCTCTATCCTCCCTCTTATTCACACACATATATTCTGTCTTAGCCCTGTTGACCTTAATTCCTCTCCTTTCTAGAGCATATCTCCACCTCTCCAGGGTCTCCTCAACCTGTTTTGTACTGTCACTACAGATCACAATGTCATCCACAAACATCATAGTCCAGAGGATCTCATATCTGATCTCATTTGTCAACCTGTCCATTACCGTTGCAAATAAGAAAGGGCTCAGAGCTGATCCTTGAAGTAATCCTGCCTCCACCTTAAACGCATCCATCACTCCTACCGCAGACCTCACCACTGTCACATTACCCTCGTACATATCCTGTATAACTCTTACAAACTACCCAGCCACTCCCGACTTCATCATACAATACCATAACTCCTTTCTAGGCACCCTGTCATATACTTTCTCTAAGTCCACAAAGGCACAGCACAACTCCTTTTGACCTTCCCTATACTTCTCCATCAACACTCTCAGATCAAACATTGCATCTGTAGTGTTCTTTCCCGGCATGAAATCATACTGCTGATCACTAATCATCACCTCCATTCTTAGGTTCATAGGTTCATACTAGGCTATCTGCCCTAGGGCATTTATAAGCCTAGCCAGAGTGTGTTTGGCTTTCGCCACCCATTTTAAATTAATTTTGCTATGCCTTTTTTTGAGGTTAGTATACTGTGCCTCTGTCTAACAGTGACACAGAAGTGATAGCCGGGGTAAACCTATGATCTCCCATCCACTCATCAAGATTCTTCTTGAAGAGAGTCAATGTGGGACTCTGCCTAACCTGGACTAGGATTTTATTCCAGAGTGAAGGGAGCCTCTGGGTTATGAATCTGTCCCTCCAGCATGTCCTATTTATTTCAGTGCTGAGGTTCAAGTCTCTCGAGTGTGTAGCTCGATGGGATTTGGATTTTCTGAGGTGCAGCATGTCCATTAATTCCGGTTGGACATGGCTTTATACGTCAGGCACAGATCGCCTCTGAGCAGGCAGTATGCCACTGAGTAGAGCTGGAGTTTCTTTAACCGGGCAGCATATGGCATCTGTTTGAGCCCTTTGATCCTCTTGGTGAGGTACTTTTGGGGTCTTTCCAGTTGCTGCAGGTGTCTGGTAAGGTACATCCCAAAAGGGGCATTGTACTCAATTATGGGCCTGTTGAGGGATGAGTAAAGAGACACGATGACCTCCCCTGATCTAGATGTGAATCCCTTCATGATTAGGTGGGCTATATAAAATGTTTTCTAACCACTTTGGCCACGTGGTTGTCAAATGAGAGATTGCTGTCAACTTGGGTCCCCAGGTCCCTAATGACTTCTTCTGTACTTAATGGATTACCACCTATGTGGTAATTTGTGGGCACTTTGTTTTTGCCAAAGGGGATGACTATACACTTTTTGGCGTTTAGCTTGAGGCCATGGCTCTGGCACCAGTTGTCTGTTTCTATGAGGCCCTTTTGGAGGATGCTTTTGTCGGCTGGAGGGTTGATTATGGTGCCCAGTTTGCAGTCATCTGCGAACTTGGTCAGCCACAGTCCTTCCGTGTTGGCCTGTACTGCCGAAAAATATATACCGAACAAGGGAGGTCCCAGGACTGAGGCTTGTGGGACGCCACTTGTAACTGGTTTGGAGTCTGACATGGCTCCAGCAATTCTAACCATGTGGGTTCTGTCCTTGAGCCAGTTTGCAACCCATCTAGTGACATAGGGGTTTATATTTAAGCTGGTGAGCTTATCTATAATGCCCGAGTGGGGTATTGTATCAAAGGCTTTTGCGAGGTCCAGGTAGGCTGTGTGGACCACCTTCCCCTCGTCAATGGCTTTGGTGACTGTTTCAAAGAAATCGACCAGGTTTAAGAGGCAGGATCTGCCCTTAACAAAGCCAAACTGGGTAGGATCTAGTGTCTGTAGGTCCCCAATATCTTTATTTATGAGGTCCATGATGATACTTTCCATAGCTTTGCAGACCAAGCTAGTCAGGCTTATGGGGTGATAGTTTCCAGGATCTGTTGAGGCACCACCTTTGTGGAGAGGGACCACTGTTGCTGTACGCCACTCTTTGGGTACATATCCTGTAGTAAGGCTAAGATTGAACAGTAGTTTTATGTTTGAGTTTAGCTCTTCTTGGAGTTCATGTAGGACGCAGCCCGGGACACCATCTGGTCCCATTGATGCTGTGTTTTTTGCTTTGGAGAGGGTGGCTCTTACCTGAGCATCTGAGATGTCAGCGGGGGAGGACTCTGTTGGGATAGATATTTGCCCTTTTAGTGGGAGAAGTTTGCACTGAATCTGTCAGCTAGGATGTTGGCAATGTCTGTGGGCTCGGTGGATTTTTTGTAATTTTGGACTAATTCTGAGCATATCTGGGAATTCCCACCCAGGTTCCTAACATAACTAAAGAAAGCCTTGTGATTATCCTTAGTGTCCTGTGCAATTTTTCTCTCGAAGCTGGCCTTAGATGATTTTATGAGTGCCCGTAGTTTTTGCTAATACTGATCAGAGATGCCTTCCCTTTTTGGGATTTTGTTCTATCATGTAGTAGCTTCCTCCTTCTATTGTATAGTTTGTTTATGGCTGGGGTCCACCAGACAGGACGCCTGCCTTTGGAGGATTGGGTCTTGGTTTTATTTGGGATTGCATGATCCATGCATTCCTGAAGGTGTTCATAGAATGCCTTTATAAAGGACTCTGCGGTCTGGGCAGATTTTCCACAAGCCCGGGGCTTTGAAGGATTTCGCCGCTCGGTTTTGAGGCATGTGAAATTTGCTTTAGAGAAGTTTTTCACTGTGGTTTTCTGGGCAGGTGGGGTCGGGATGTGAATATCCAGTGAGATTAGTTTATGGTCTGATCTTACCAGTGAAGGATACACTTCTGGTCTGGAGCATAGTGTCCCCATGTTGGTGATGATCAGGTCCAGTATGTTTCCCCTCTTGTGGGAGTGGTAACAAGTTGTTCCATAGCATTTGAGTTTATAAATTCTAGGAACCTTTGGGCTAGGGTGTTGGAGCTAGAGTAATGCTCCCAGTCTATGTTTGGGTAGTTGAAGTCGCCCAATATAATGGTGTTTGGAGAGACCTTCATATTTTCCAGTATTCTCAGGAAGGCCAAGTGGGGTTCCTGTGTTTGGGAGGGTGGTCTGTAGCAGGCTATAAACTGGAAGGCAGTTTTACCCACAGTTAGTTGCACATGGATAGTCTCTGATGCTTCGTGCTGTGCCACCAACCTGGAGGTGTGGGTATCTTTGACGGATATTGATACTCCCCTCCTTTTGTGGTTCGGTCCAAGTTTTGGGGCCGAAAAGCATGGTATGAGGTATAACCTGGTAGTGCTGGGGTGCTCTCGGGAGCCTTGAACCAGGTTTCTGTTACTGCACAGATATCGATGTTCTCCATGCTAAGGAGAGTTTTGAGTGCGTGCATCTTGAGGTTTAGACTTCTGGCGTTGAGTAGCATTACTCTTAGTTTCTCATCCCTTGTGATACCTATGGAGGTGGGTTTGTCTTTTGAGCCTTGCCTAAAAAAGGCACTATGGGGGTAGCAAGAGCCTTTGCCAATATCCGAAAGCCCAGGGGTGATAGGTGCAAGCCATCCCTAGCGAAGCATCGTGGCTTGTCGAGCATGTCATCCCAGGCTGACAGGCATTGGATCCCCTTTGAATGACACCAACACTTAAGCCAATTGTTGAAATTAATCATGTTGTCTTCATATTGTGGCATCATTCTTGGTGAGGGTAAGATGCTACTCAAGGTCAGGGTCATACCGGCCTGGGCTACAATCTCAGAGAGCTCCTCTATGTCTCTTTTCATGTAGTCCAGGGAGGTACGTCTCAGGTCATTCACACCAGCATGGACAATGACTGAGTCATATTTGTACTTGCCTTGGAGTGACCTGAGTGCTTGTGTTATGTAGCGGATCCTAGCGCCTGACAGGCAGCTCACCGTGACCTTCTCCTTGTTCAGCCTGGTGAGCGGGACGTCAGTGTGCCTGACAACAGAGTCACCTATTACAAGTGTATCAGGTGTGTTGTTTAGCCTTAAGGGCTGTGACTGTTCGGCACACTGGCTTTATGAGCTATGTGTTGCACGTGTTTTGTTTTGGGGTAGCGGTTGCTTGGGTGTCTGCTTTGGAGGTCTCTGCTGCTTAGGCAGATTTTTATTTAGAGCCTCCGAGTATGTTTTTCTGTGTTTATGTGCTTGGTTTGTTGTCGTGGTTGGTCTATGTGAGACTGGAATTGTAGTGAGTGTGGTTTCCTTCTCCTCCTGACTGGTTACGCCAGTACTGAGTTGAGAGAGCTTAGCCTCCAGTTTGGCTATATGGTTGCATCTCTCACATGTGTTGGAATTTGTTGGGAGGAGGAGAGGGTTGTCTGTGTACATGAGGCAGTTGTAACATTGCCTCAAGATTCCCAGATTCACCAGCTGGACCGGAGAGGAGATTGACAACTGACCTTTGGACATGCTAGAATAGTATTGGGAATTCCTTTATAATTGAAAAAAGGGCCAATGGGGAACAAGGTACTCAAGGGGAGTTTGTGAGGGTGTAGTGCTTTTAATTGTTTAGAGCTGACTTATATAATTGCTTTAGTGAGCAAGTGCCAGGTAACTTAAATGCAATGTGTTACAGGTAACTTAAATGCAACAACGACAAACAGTAACTTTCTTTCAAGTGAAACAAGGAAATAAGTACAGTAAGCAATGCAGATATCACTAGGGATCCACAGAAGTGCTAAAAGGCCGCGTTGTAGGTGGAATTAGCATTTCAGGGAAATAAACAAACAACAAGCATACAAATAAAGCTAGATTCAGCAGGCCTGGATCTAGTCTATGCTACAGCAAACAAGGTGTACCAATTTCAGTAAGAAACAGTTAGAATATGCAGGCACTGTAAGCCTTTAACCAGAAATTCCCTGCTCAGAAGGGCAGAGTCCAGATTCTCCTCCCACAAGAGTGCAGACCGCAATCCTTCTTAACGTAAAATAACTGGCCTGAAGCCCAAGTGCTTAAACCAGAACTAATACACTTTTAGAATAACAGACACTGAGCTCTCAATCAGCAGTTCCCAACTTAGAAGGATGTAAGCTACCTGTCCTGCCACCACAGTGCAGGCCACAAACCTTCCTAATGTAAAACAACTGGTCTGAAGCCCAAGTGCTTAATCCAAAAGACTTAGAAATGATAGCTACACTTTAATCAGTTACTACCAGCAGTAATAAATACAACTGAATACTTTAAAGAATGCCTGGATTAGTGCTCAAGTTATACAAACAAAGCTAGATTCAGCAGGTCTGGATCTAGTCTATGCTACAGCAAACAAGGTGTACCAATTTCAGTAAGAAGCAGTTCAAATATGCAGGCACTATAAGCATTAAACAGAAATTCCCAGGTCAGAAGGACAGAGTCCAGCCTCTCCTCCCACAAGAGTGCAGAACACGAACCCTCTTAATGTAAAATAACTGGCCTCAAGCCCAAGTGCTTAAACCAGAATTAATACACTTTTAGAATAACAGACACTGAGCCCTCAATCAGCAGTTCCCAATTTAGAAGGATGTAAGCTACCTGTTCTGCCACTACAGTGCAGACCACAAACCTTCTTAATGTAAAACTGGTCTGAAGCCCAGGTGCTTAAACTAAAAGTCTTAGAATGAGTTACACCAAGCAGTAATAAATACAATTGAGTACTTTTAAGATGACGCAAAAGCAAAATAAAGTAGGAAAAAACACAAATACAGTAAAAGCAGATCATTTTTTTTTTTTTTTTTGGAAAGAGAGAAAGGAGTAGCAGAAACTAAGCTGGCCTTCTCAAATGCTCTCCCTGTACGGGGTAGAATGAGGTAATGACACTAGACTGGGGGGAGGGTCCCAGATCAAATTTACACTAGGGGCGGGCAACTGCAAAGCCACCAACTATAAAAACACTATACCAACAGGTAGGGAGGGTGGGAAACAAACTGCAAAAATGTTACTCACAGCTGAAAAGCAGCAGTGAGCCTTTAAATGAAAGTTTTAAACAGCTAAAGGAGCCACTAGAAAAAAGAGTTTAACCTAGCTTTAACTTAACCTAGCTTCTACTACTCTTTCCCATAACTTCATGCTGTAAATGAACAATTTTATCCCTCTGTAGTGACTACAGCTCTGCACATCATCCTAATTCTTAAAAATCGGTACCAAAACACTTCTTATCCACTCCTCAGGCACCCTCTCACTTTCCAAGATTTCATTAAACAATCTGGTTAAAACCTCCACTGCCATTTCTCCTAAACATCTCCATGCTTCCACAGGCATGTCATCTGAACAAACAGCCTTTCCATTCTTCATCCTCTTCAGAGCTGTGTTTACTTCCTCCTTGTTAATCCGGTGCACTTCCTGATTCACTATCCGCACATCATCCAACCTTCTCTCTCTCTCATTCTCTTCATTCATCAGCACCTCAAAGTACTCTTTCCATCTGCTCAACACACTCTCCTTGCTTGTATGTTTCCCTCATTAGACTTTATCACCCTTACCTGCTGCACATCTTTCCCACCTTGGTCCCTCTAGCCAATCAGTACAGGTCCTTTTATTATTTCTTTCTAACTAAACTGCCAAAAAAGTGTTCTAATTAAGTTTTACTAGTCCTTAACTGAAGCTTCATAACATAGCTGGCCTCACTGCCATCTTGTAGGCCTTCCCTTTCAATCTCACTGGTACCCATCTGTCACAAATCACTCCTGACACTCTTCTCCACCCACTCCACCCTGCATGTACTCTCTTCTTTACCTGTCTTCCACACTCACTATTACTCTGAACTGCTAATCCCAAGTATTTAAATAAGAAGATTTCTTATTTACTTTTCATGTATTGTAACAGCTTGGGCCAGATTCATAACAGTATGGATTAACAGACTCCACCAGCCTGCAATCTTGCCCTGATGCTAAACTCCAACTCTGCCTGCATGCATGGCACTGTATTAGGGTGATATACTCTCTACACTGCTATTTCAGAGCCATAGCTCTGCATTATCCACATTGCATGAGAAGCAGACAACCATACTGCATTACTAATATTTATGTATCTGTGAGTGATTATTATAATTCTCTAATTTGCTATACTGCAAATTGACTGGAATAGTGTCTGCCATGTTGTGGAATTTTGTTTTACATTCAAGGCTTTCACCTCTAGAATGTTTATTTTATAGGTAAACAGAGACAACCATATGAAGAAGGATCATTTACTGAGGCTTTCTCTCTCCAGCTTACAAGAGTATTGTGATTGCATTTCTTTGACTATCAGCATCAGCCTATGTTTTTTATAACTTGACTTCCTTTGATTTTTTGAGTGAACATCTCTTATGCAGCATTTTAATGAACATCTGAATGTCATGCTTGAAAAAGCAGATAAGTTAGTTGCTCTTTGCAAACTAACAACTGCAATTCATTGTCCAGCTGTGAGAAATCTGGCCCCTTTGATTAAAGGAGGACTGAACCTAAAAACTGAAAAAAATGTTTTCAACATATATAGGTTTATAGGTTCATAGGTAGGTATTAGGCTATCTGCCCGAAGGCATTTATAAGCCTAGCCAGAATATGTTGGCTTTCGCCACCCCCTTAGATTAGTTCCCTGTGCCTTTGTCCAGCAGAACCATTGGACTGATCCCGGGGTAAACTTTCTGTTTCCCATCCACTCGTCAAGGTTTCTCTTGAAGAGTGTTAGCGAGGAGCTCTGCCTAATGTAGATTGGAATCTTGTTCCAAAGCATGGGAAGTCTCTGTGACATGAATCTATCCCTCCAGCACATACTATTTATTGTTGTGGTGAGGTTTAGATCCCTAGAGCGTGTGGCTCGAGGGGATATGGTTTTCTTTAGGTGGAGCATGCCCATCAATTCTGGGATAGGCATGGCCTTGTATTTCAGGCAGAGATCACCTCTGAGTAGGCAGTATGCAACCGAGTACAGCTGGAGTTTCTTCAGTCAAGCTGCATAGGGCATATGTTTGAGACCAGTGATCTTCTTGGTAAGGTACTTCTGTGGTCTTTCCAGCTGTTGCAGATGTTTTGTAAGGTACATCCCAAATGGGGCGTTGTACTCTATGATGGGTCTGATGAGTGATGAGTCGAGGGGCACAATGACTTCTTTTGATCTGAATGCAAACCCTTTTGTGATTAGGTGGGCCACATAGAAGGATTTTCTAACCACTTTGGCAATGTGATTATCAGAGGAGAGATTACTCTCTACTTGGGTCCCCAGATCCTTTATTATTTCTTCCGTATTTAGGGGGCTACCACTTATGTGGCAGTTTGTGGGTACTTTGTTTTTTCCAAAGGGGCTGACTATGCACTTTTTGGCATTTAGCTTGAGGCCATGGTTTTGACACCAGGTATCTGTCTCAGTGAGACCCTTTTGGAGGATGTCTGTGCCAGCCAGAGAGTCAATTATAGCCCCTAGTTTGCAGTTGTCTGTGAACTTGGTCAGCCATAGTCCTCCTGTGTTTGCCTGTACCTCTGAGAAGTATATGCCGAAGAGGAGGGGTCCTAGGACTGAGCCCTGGGGAATGCCACTTGTAACTGGTTTAGAGTCAGACCTAGCTCCTGCAACTCTTACCATGTGGGTTCTGTCCGTGAGCCAGTTGGCAACCCCTCTCATGACATAGGGGTTTATGTTCAGGCTGGTGAGCTTGTCTATGATACCAGAATGGGGAATGGTGTCAAAGGCCTTTGCGAGGTCTAGGTAGGCTGTGCAGACCACCTTTCCCTCGTCTATAGCCTTGGTAACTGTCTCAAAGAAGTCCACCAGGTTTGGAAGGCATGCTCTGCCCTTAACAAAGCTGAACTGGGTAGGGTCCAGTGTTTGGAGGTTCCCAGTGTCTTTGTTAATGAGATCCATGATGATGCACTCCATAGCCTTGCAGACCAAGCTAGTCAGGCTTATAGGGTGATAGTTCCCAGGGTCTGTTGTGGCTCCACCTTTGTGGAGCGGAATAACCATTGGTGTGCACCACTCTATGGGCATGTAGCCTGTGGAGAGACTGAGTGTGAACAGTGTGTTTAGGTGTGGGCTTAGTTCATCTTTGAGCTCGTATAGGACGCAGCATGGGACACCGTCCAGTCCCATTGATGCTGTGTTTTTGCCTTTGGAGAGAGCTGTTTTAACCTGCGTGTCTCTGATTTCAGGGGCACTACATTCTTCTGGTATGGTTATGGGCCATTTTGGGGGTGAGAGGGGGGTGAAGTTTGGACTGAACCTGTCTGTCTGGATGTTGGCGATATCGGTCTGTTCAGTGTATTTTGTGCCATTCTGCACTAACTCTGAGCAGATCTGAGAATTGCCACTTAGATTCTTGACATAGCTAAAGAACACTTTGAGGTTATCTTTGGAGTCCTTGGCAATTTTTCTTTCAAAGCTAGCCTTGGATGATTTTATGAGGGATCGCAGTTTCTTGCTGATACTGATCAGGGATGTGGAGGTTTCCAAAGTACTAATGTCTCTGCATAAATGCAAGTGTTTATTATTATTTTCTAATTTGCTAGACCTAAAATCACCTAAAAGTGGGCTGCCACTCTGTGCAATTTTGTTCTGTAATCAAGGCTTTCACCAGCCTGATGTCACGTTTTAGAGACAGGGAGAGACACTCCTGTGTCTGGTTCTCTCACTCTCTGTGTCTAACAATTTACAACAGCACTGTGACTGCCTGCTTTTGGCCGTAAGCATCAGCTTGTCTTGTTCATTACTTTACCTCCTTTGATTGTTATTAGTATCCATCTCTGATATATCAATTTAGCAGAAATTTTGATTTCAGACTTGAAAAATAGCTGGCTTAGTTGCTCTTTTTAAACTGTATCTGTAGTTTACTGTCCAGGTTTGAGAAATCTGACCCATGCGATTAACATGTGTTGCTTAGGCAGAATGGCTTGTATTGCACTCACATTTTAACACTGTGGTTAGAATTAGACATTGATATTAATCACCCCTCCCCAACTAAACACTGTATATAATGCAAAACTGTTGTAACAAACATCACAAGAAGATAACAAGCTTTTACAAAAAATACACCATTGAAAAATGTAGTGTCAAACACTGACAGAAAATCAGGAGAGTATGGTAAAATATTTCCTTCCGCGTAACACTCTTAGGGCTTGACTGAAGGGGGAAACTAATAATTTGTGATACAAAAAAAAACAGACTAATGAGTGAGTGGAGTTTTCTTGTTTACTTATATCTGAAAACTAAGACTGAAACTCTTGGCTTTTGTTCAGACTCAGAACAGTAGATAAGGCACACGTGAACACCCATGTTTAAGAGCCATTATTTTTAATAGCTCTGTAGTTAGAATCAATGGCCTAACCTAATTACTCTGCCTCTTCTAGCCTTCTTGATATAACAAATGATGAGACAAGCATGGGAAAATGCAAGATTTCACAAAAAACAAACATAAACAAGTTCAAGTATAACATAAATGGGATAATAATTATTAAATTATGTTTTTTTGTATGTGACACTTTTAGTGTTAGATTACATGGAAGGAGATCACTTTCTCGGAAAGAAAACTTGATGTTTGTATGGAGTTTTCCTTTAATAGGTGTTACTCAGGCTGAGAAGTCTTGTGTTACCCTCACAGATTTTTGACCCTGTAGTTAGATTTAATGTCATGATTTTAATTATCAGCCCCATTGATTGATTTGCCTCTGCCAAACATTACATATATTGGGAAAATGATGGTGTGAAAACTAAGGAGTTAACTAACATAAGGAATTAGAGCTGGATGTGGCAGAGTTAAAGATGTTAAGATTTGCACTGGGTGTGACGAGGGTGGACAGAATTAGGAATAAGTATATTAGAGGGTCAGCCCAGGTTGGAAGGTTTGGAGACAAAGCCAGAGAGGCAAGATTACTTTGGTTTGGACATGTGCTGAGGAGGGATGCTGAGTATATTGGGAAAAAGATGCTAAGGATGAAGCTACCAGGTAACAGGAAAAGAGGAAGGCCTAGGATAAGGTTTATGGATGTGGTGAGAGAGGACATGCAGGTGGTTGGTGTGACAGAGCAAGATGCAGAGGACAGGAAGAAATGTAAACAGATGATCCACTGTGGTGACCCCTAACGGGAACAGCTGAAAGAAGATGATGATGATGATGTTGTGAAAACGAAAAGATAACAAGCATTTTTACAGAAAATGTAGCATAGAAAAATGGCAAAATCAAATACTGACAAAAATCAGGACAGTAAGATGAAAATAAGTTCTATGTGGCACTTTTAGGGTTTGCTTAAAAGAGAAGATAACTAATTTGTGATAAGAAAAAAAATTAAACTAATGTGGGGGTGGAGTTTTCTTGTTCATGTACATCTGGAAACTAGGCTTAAAACCCTTGATGTGAAGTTGTTCAGTATCACTGTTCATTCTTACACATGGGTTCGGAGCCGATCTATTGGCTCTGAGTCGGCCACTTTACTAGCTGAAGATCTCAGAGTAGCTTGAGGCCAGGTCCCTATCCCATGATGCGCTCTGTCCTACCTCAGATCTAGTTTGCCGCTGCAACAGATCGGAGGTCATTGGAGAGCTCAGGCCAGTTTGTGACAAAATTTTCTAACTTTATGCTTTACAGCTAAGTCTTTCTTTGGATAATTACTCTTTATACTGTTATACTGCTGTTGGGCTACTTAGCCTTTGTTTGCTTTAGTTTTTTTTCAGAGTTTTTGATGAGACTTCGTCCTTTTCAGAGCAGCTGCTCTTAGACCTTTGGTCGTGCCGTAGTTTATTAGTTCCCTATCCTGTTTAGTGCATGTTTACATAGTTAAGAATAGTCTTTGCTGGAAGAGTGTGTTTAACTTGTTATTAGATATAAAATTTTAGTGTTACTTCAGATTTTGATAGTTGTTCAGTGATCTAACAACTTACAGTTTATACAGTAGTTAGAGTTTGTGGTGTGTTTGTGTGTGCTGTTGTTATACAGTCATTTTTTTCTTCAGATTACTGCTTTCTGTTGGTGTGCTCCTAGTATGGCTGATCAAAAGGAGAAGCAAAAAATCAGGATTTAAAAAGTGCCCAAAATGCAGGCAGAAAATGTCCATCACAGACGCCCATGTGAATTATGTCTATTGCTTAGGGTTGGTTCACCTCCAGGAGGATTGCTCTATCTGACATTCCTTCAGTAGCCGGGTTTTGCTTGAAAGAAGAAGGAAGTTGGTGGATAGAGGGTTACTGAAGCCAGATTTTCAGGAGTCCTTGGACAAGGCTGACCAGACCTCCAAGTCATTGAAGGGGTCGAAGTCTTCTAAAGCTTCCTCGAAGCCCAAGTCATCGGTTACGAGTCTTACTGTAAAGGTGCAGTCACTGGCTCCGCAGTCTTCGGAGCAGTGCACCAAGCCAGTGTTTCAGAGCCAGTACCCGGTCTTGGAGCCAGTCTCTGAAACCTTGAGATCATCTATTCTACAGTGGCTTCTTCAGTTCCTTCGACTCATTCTTCGAGGACCGTCTCTGATGTGGATGTGGACCGGGTGGTGCAGAGGCTTCTTGAGAACCTGGCACTGCAAAATTGTTATCGGCCTCGACACAACCGGTTTTGGGGCCTAAGACCATACTGTGACTACTCCTCCTCCAAGCCAACCCAAGCCTTCAGAGCCGGGGGAGGAGGATCTGATGATTGTGGAGCCTTCTGAGCTGAGGCCTGTTCCAGTGCCATTGGCTCCATCAACCCTGACTTCTTCGGTACCATTTGAAGAGTCTGGGAGCTGACACTCTCTGGTTGGCTCCGGTGGGGGAGAGTCAAACCGATGTGTCAGTTCCAACCCTTCCTCTAGGATCATCAGCTCAGATGAGCTTGGCTCCATCCTCTAGCTCAGAGCCCACTGTCTCGCGCCGGGGAGGTTGCCATCTTCTTCGGAACTGGCGGCTTCCTCAGGTCGGAGCAGTGGAACCTTCAATGCTATGAGGAGGGTTATGTCGACCAAGATACACACATCATCAGGTCCCTCCTCTTCCTCCCCTAAAGTGCCACTTTCTGTCTCTACATCACAGGTCGTGGTGAAGTGTCGAGACCCGGAGCCTCAGGTAACCCCATTGAGTAACCCTTGTTCCACTGAGACCTCACCAGAAGCTCTCACTGATGAGGTTTCCAGAAAGAAACTTTGTAAGAGAGGCATTTAGATTCCCTGCAGGAGTCTTTGACATCAGACACCAACTTAATGGAATCAAAAGGGTCCCCACGGTCCCCTCGGAGGATATCTCCTTTGCTGATATCCTGGAAGTCCTTAAGCAGAGGGGTGACTGGCAGTCCATTAGCCCTACTGAGGATGAGTCGGTGCTCCTGAAGGCCTTTGTGTCTCAACCTTCCACCTCCTGAGTGACTCTGCCCTTTGACGAACTAATGGAATTGGTTGCTGGAAAGGCGTGGGAGTCTCCTGATACTATGGAACCGGTCCCTCAGAGGCCCAGCAAGTTTATCACCTTCCCCCAAGACAAGATGTTCCTCACTAAGGGAGTTCCAGTTGATGCCATGGTGGTGGCGGCGGCCACCAAGAAAGAGATATCCGAAACCTCTTCTACTGTCCAGCCTCCTAATAGGGATTCCAGGACTATGGACAGGTATGGGAAACGCATCTTTAGTTCTGTGACCTTTGATATATGATCACTTAACTACTTGACTCATTTTACCCGTCTTCAAAGAGATCTCCTAAAAGAGCTTGGAGATACTCTGCAGGGAAGTACAGATGGAGGTGTCTCTGAGAAGGTGACAGCCCAGCTTAATACCCTTAATTCCATAGTTAACTCATCCATGCGGCTCATTTCCTATGCAGTTGATGGTTCGAGTCGGGCAGCGGGTTCAGCAATAGCTCTTCTGAGACATTCCTGGATGCGCTTATGCTCATTTACAGAAGCCTTCAAGTCTTCCTTTGTCAACATCCCATTCGATGTCTCGTCTCTTTTCGGGCCCAAAGTCGAGGAGACTATCACTAGGTGTGAGGAAGAGGGAAAGACCCTATCTGCTGTAGGAGTCCATTTTTCCACCTCTACCAGACCATACCCCAAAGGGCAGAAAGGTGGAAAAATGTGGTTCCGAAAGTCCCAAGGAGCTTTCCAGAACACACATAGTGAACCTCCCTCCAGGGGCAGAGAAGGGGGTAATAATGGAAGATGCCACCCTGGTGGCAGAGGGGGTCCACAAAACCAGGGTGACGGGGATCAGTTACTTGGTAAGCTCTATCAGCGCTCCTGAAAGGAGGCCCGACTGTCCTACTCTGGAGGCAGTCGGGGTCACTTGGCTTTGTATCCAGATGCCTGGCTAGGAATTACAAGAGATTCTTGGGTACAAAGCATCGTTACCAGAGGTTACATCATCCCATTCTTAGAAAGCCCACCTGTTGGGAAAAAAATCCTAGCCATTCCACCCAGGCACAGGGATCAAGCATGTGGTTTTTAATTTCTAAATGAATGTCATAAAATTAATAATACATAATAAATATGTGTATAAATATATAAAACCGTTATAATTAATGGCCAATAATACATGTTCAATGTCACCTGTGATATATACAGCTTGACGTATAATAAAGTTTATGTGCATACTTCTTTAGGTAAATAAATATATGTATTAATACTTAAAAGCTTGAATACCTCAAAAAACTTTAAAAACTTTGAAACCATCACAAATGTGTCTAAATAATCATATATTATGATCATATAAATAATCATTAATTGTGACGGTTTTATATATTTATACACATATTTATTATGTATTATTCATTTTATGACATTCATTTAGAAATTAAACACCACATTTTATATTTTAAGTTATATACTAAGGTGCAAATAATTTTATATATTAAACTTAATTTTAGTCTGTTTATATTTATCACAAAATGCTAAAGTATGTACAGATTTTTAAATTGCAGAGTTACAGATTTTTAGTGTATTAGGTTTGGTTAGAATTCACAAAAGAGAAAAAATGTTAGGTACCTGAATGCAATTAATCTAATCAATTATATGTTAATTAATTTGAACCATCAATTGGCTGCTTTTTAAGGGCGTTGTGTAATTTGTTAGTGTATTTAATGATGTAGATGTTGGAGGCTCATTGTACTCTGAAGATGCCCACTGTGGATATGGGTGAAAGCGCTTAGTACATGTTAATGAAGTTTGTTTGATTTTGTTTTTATTTTATTTTTTGGAGTTTCGAATAAACTGAATCCTGCTAGAATACTGTGCTGCCTTTCTCGTTTTAAAAATTTCTAGCCATGTCTGAGTGGAGGGACACAGGTCTGAGGTTTGGGTTTATGGGCAAGAAGGTCTGTACAAAATAATATGCTAAGCAGAGCTGTGGCATATGAAAGGAACTTAACTCCCTTAATAAATGAAGTCAGTATAGATATATATTGATGAAGATGGTCTGCTTATCTGTGAAACAGTCTAAATTAAGTTAAAACCAAATGCCATTCCATATGCCTTGACCACACCATGGAGGGTACCATTTCCTATGCTATCTAAAGTAGGGGCAGATCTTAAACAAATGGAAAACCTAGACATAAGTGAAACTTTAACTGAAGTGAACTGAGTGAGTGGTACGCTCCAAGGGCCATCTAATTAAAAAGAATGGTATAATATGAATATGTGCTGATTTTTAAAAATGTCAATGACGCAGTTGTGCATGAAAGATTACTTCTGTCTACATTAGAAGACATAGCACCAATGAATGTTAAAGAAAGAATATTTTATGTGCTAGAAGCTTCAGTGGATTGCTGCAAATACCCCCTAAATAAAGAAAGCCAAAAACTGTCAAATGTTCTTTACTCCAACAGGAAGGTTTTGTTCCAAAAAGCTGCCATTTAGTATACCCTCAGTAGTTGAAATCTTCCAGCTTAAAATGACTGATTTACTCAACAACCTAAGTAAGTAATTAGGTTAGATCATTGATTCTAAGTGCAGATACATGGTTTGTATAAAGATATGCATAATTAGAGGTTAAAGGTAGTGCTTCAGATTAATACAAATTCTGGTTTAAGGTTGAACTAAGACAAATGCTGTTTTAGTTAGACAGAGTTTCAGTACTTTAGTCACAGCATACGTGCTGGCAGAAACAAACCAGATGCAAGCAAGGCCAGAGCAATAGCTGAGTTACAAAATCCATCTTGTCTGACCTAGTTAAGACAAACTCTTGTTTTATTATTATTAAACAGCTTTATTGAATTATCACTTGTAACATAGACAAACTTAAATTTCTATAAAAGTAATCAAACAATATTAACAAGTTCACATTTACAAACATTATACATTACAAATTACATATATTGTTAACTATGATGTACTCTAAGCAGCATTAAATAAATTATTCAATTCTTGCCTTCTCTTAAACTTTATTCCTCCTCCAAAACATTTTTTCTGTGTGTATTGCATTGTTCCCACAATTTACATTTTTTTCTATGTAATTTACTCCTACCGTTTTCTAAAGATCAAACCTCATGTTCTTTTATTTCTGTTACAGTATTCACTATCTCAATACATTTGGTTTAGACTTTGATTTCCAGTTTTTAGTAATTGCTTTTTTGGCGGCTAACAGAATTAAACTCAGCAAGACCTTACCATGTCTAGTCAATTCCGATTCTGTATCACACCTCAAAAAATAATTTCCTTAGATACACCAGTTATCTCAACCAGTATTTCTGACAGAACAGTCTGCAGGGAATTTTTAAAGTTTACCAATTTGTTACACTCCCAAAAAATATGTTCCCAGTTATATCTTTCTTCTCCATCACACCTCCAACATTTGCAATCTACCTGAGGAAATATTTTTTGGAGTCTGCTTGAGGTATAAAAATACCTATGTAAATACTTCCAAGCAAAGATCCTAAATCTTCTAACTTTTTTGCATATTTAGGAGTCATACATATATCCTCCCATTGTATTTTTGCAAATTGCTTATCCAACCTCTCTTCCTAATCCTTTGCAACCTCCTCTGATTGATTCCTATAGCTATCATGCAATATTTTATATGCCCTGCTAATTATTCATTTTTAACAGCAGCTTCTGTTCTATAGTCTACTAAAAACTCTACCAGCGCTGGTTTTCCACTTAGGATCTCCCTATTCCTACTAAAAACTCTACCAGCGCTGGTTTTCCACTTAGGATCTCCCTATTCCTACTAAAAACACTACCAGCGCTGGTTTTCCACTTAGGATCTCCCTATTCCTACTAAAAACTATACCAGCACTGGTTTTCCACTTAGGATCTCCCTATTCCTACTAAAAACTCTACCAGCGCTGGTTTTCCACTTAGGATCTCCCTATTCCTACTAAAAACTCTACCAGCGCTGGTTTTCCACCTAGGAACTCCCTATTCCTACTAAAAACTCTACCAGCGCTGGTTTTCCACTTAGGATCTCCCTATTCCTACTAAAAACTCTACCAGCACTGGTTTTCCACTTAGGATCTCTCTATTCCTACTAAGAACTCTACCAGCACTGGTTTTCCACTTAGGATCTCCCTATTCCTACTAAAAACTCTACCAGCGCTGGTTTTCCACTTAGGATCTCCCTATTCCTTTCTCTTTTTCTATACTATGATATCAATCCTTGATAGTGAAGGCAATCTCTAGTCTGCAATCCAAATTAATTATTGGTCTCTTCCCATTCTATTACCTTTTCCTCTCTAAGTATTTGCTCCCAATACCTTGGTTCCTTTGACAGTTTTCTCCAGTAAATTCCAACCCCATCTTGCCTATTCTCTGTACCCCTAATTGCAGTCATCCCTATCTGCAGAATCTCCTTTCTCCATCCACATGTTGGCTTAATTCTTAGAATACTTTCTGCTACTTTATGAATATAATATTCTGTATAGTTATTGTTATTTTCCTTAAAGATCCACTTCCAAAATCCCAGGCTCTCCTTATTTTATGCGCTTACCCCAGTTTTATTATCATCCTTTCCCAGTTTGAACTATAGCTTTCTGTTTGTGTTATATATAGGAACCTTAACTGTGTAGCTATGGAATACCCCTTCAAATCAGGAAATCCCACATGACTCTTGCCCTCTTACTCTCCCAGATAAAATCCTTCAACTCTTTATTAATTGCTACCACAACTTCTCCTCTGGTTGTTAAAAATATGCCTGACCTGTGTATAAAACTAAAGGGACTAAAAACATTTTCACTACTTGTATCTTGCTATCCATGACCATAATACAGAGCTTCCAATTTCTCTGTTTTTGTATTATCATTTGTTTGGTCTCTTCCCTCTCATCCTTAGCTGCCATAACAGAATCCTTTTTAACCAATACTCCTAAGTACTTCATTTTATCATGCCCCCATAAATATGGGTATTGCTGAACCAATTTATTTGTGGGTACATATTTTACAGCTATAACCTTTGTTTTATCTTCAATAGTTTTGTATCCTGAAAAGACCTGAAATGGCCTCTGAATGTTCCAAAACACTGAAATGTCCTTTTCTGGTTTTATCAGACACAAAATCATATTATCTGGAAATAAAACCAATCTTTCCTTGATTACCATGCCAGTTAGATCCTTGAATTTCTGAGTCCCTTATTTTCTCTGCCAGTAGTTCTAAATATAGCACAAATAATAAAGGGTAAAGAGGACACCCCTACTTGGTTTTTATGTTGAAACAGAACTCATTGGAGAGGACCCCCACCACACACACACACACACACACACACACACACACACACACACACACACACACACACACACACACACACGCACACGCACACACACTTTTTAATTTTTGCCTTAAGCCCACATATAGCCTCATAATTAACCTTATTTTGTCAGAGAATGAAAATCCTTCCATTGCCTTATTCATAAAATTCCAGTTTACTCTGCTGAATGCTTTCTCTGCATCAAGACCAACCAACAACAGTGGTATTTTCTTGCATTCATATTTGCCTCCCCTGCAGAAAACCACATTGACCCATACCTATCAATTTTGGTATCACTTTGCCATTCTTTTAGCTATTATAGGATTGTAGGTTCATAGGAGATTACTAGAATAATGGCACAAGAGACTTTACAAGCCTAACCAATAATACCCAGAATATGACACTATTACATCGCAATTCCCCAGATATGGGATGGGGTAGTATCAGGTTAGTGGGTCTTTGGGTGTCGGAGCCCTGAGTCATTTTACAGACTGCCTCTGTCTATAAGGGACATAGGCAGTACCCCAGGAGTGAATTTATGGCTCTCCAACCATTTATCCAAATTCTTTTTGAAGAGAGTGATGGATGCACTTTGTTTTACAAAGATATGAAGTTTATTCCATAGACAAGGCAGCCTTTGGGATACAAATATGTCTCTCCAGCAAGTCCTGTTACAGTCAGAAATAAGGTTAAGGTCCATAGAATGTGTTACCCTTGTATAATTTTTCTTGTGAATATGTAACATTTTCATCAGGGCTGGATCAGAGAATGCCTTGTAGGTCAGACATAAGTCTCCTCTCAATAAATGATATGAGACAGTAAAGGAATAGGGCATATAGTCTGTCTGCATAAGACGTGTCTGACACTTTGTATGTTTTAGTGAAAAACTTCTGGGGCCACTCAATTGGTGTAAGTGCTTGGTTAGGTAGATATAGAAGGGAGCATTGTACTCAACCATGGACCTGATGAGGGCCAAGTACAATGGCAATATGACTTCATTTGATCTTGATGCCATGTCTTTACTTATAAGTTGAGACATACAGAAGGATTTCCTCACTACTGTAGCTACCTGGTGGCCAAAGTTTAGGTTACTATCTATCTGTGTTCCTAGGTCCCTCATCACTAGGTATACTTTTAGGGGTGTGCTATCTATATTATAATTTGTAGGAATTTCTGATTTACCAAAGCGTATAATTATGCATTTTTTTAGCATTTAGTCTTGGACCATGGTTTTAGCACCAGTTGTTTGTCATTTTTAGGCCTGTTTGTAGGATGTTAACATCATTTGGGGGTTAAATAATTGCTCCCAGCTTACAGTCATCAGCAAACTTGGTGAGCCAGAGACCCCCAACATTGGCCTTCACTTCAGAGAAGTATATACCAAACAGGAGGGGTCCCAATACTGAGCCTTGTAGGGCACCACTAGTAACAGATTTCTTATCAGAAGTGGCTTCACCTATCTGGACAACATGTTTAATGTCAGTGAGCCAGTTGGCTATCCATCTGGTGATGTAAGAGTTTATGCCTAACTCAGTAAGTTTATCTATGACACCTGAGTGGGGGACTGTGTCACAAGCTTTGGCCAGGTCTAGATACGTGGTGTGTACAGTTTCACCTCAGCCATGGCCCTGGTTACTTTCTCAAAGAAAGACACCAACTTGAGCTGGCAAGACCTCCCTTTGACAAAGCCAGATTGGGTCTGGTCCAGTTTTTGGAAGGTTCCTATGTCATTACTGATAATTTCATGATAATTCTCTCCATGGCCTTGCAGATAAGACTGATCAAACTAGTGTGTCTGTAGATCCCTGGGTCAGTTGATGGACCCCTCCCCTATTGCAGTCCTCCATCCTCTGGGACAAAGGCCACTTTGAGGTTGTGGTCAAAGAAGGTTTCTAGTGGCCCTGTCAGATTCTGTTTTAAGCTATTTAAGAAGCATCCTGGAATGTTGTCGTGACCCATGGAGGCTGTGTTTTTGGATTTACCGTATGTGGTAAAGACCTGTTCCCTTGCAATGACTGGTAGGAGGATAGTTGTGGGTATTTCTTTGGGTGTGGTAGGAGGTGATGAGGGAAGACATTTGAACTGAACTTGTTGGCCAGCAAGTTTGCTATAGTGTCAGGTTAGATGTAAGCATTGCTCTTCATAATTAACTCAGGGCATTGCTGACTGTTATCCCTGAGGTTACAAACATAATTTAAAAAAGCCTTATGGTTATCTTTCATCTAGGAAACTATATTTGCCTTATAGTTTGCTTTGGCAGATTTGATCAGCTCTCTAATTTGTTTGTTTAAACAGGTAAGTGTGTTTTGGAACTGATTTGTCTATTTCTTCTTGGCTTTGGGAAGGATTATTTTCCTTATGTTGAATAGCCTATTTTTGCTAGGAGTCCACCAGGGTGGTTTATGTTTGCCAGTAATCATAGGTTTAACTTGAGTGGGTACTGCCTCCTCTGCAGTATGCACTATGTAGCTATAAATGTGGTTGTATGGTGCTTTTGTGTACAGTTCAGAGTAGGCCTCAGTGTCATGTGGGTTTGGAGGGGCTTGGAAGTTTAACAGGCTGTCACTTAGTTTGAAGTAATTGGTCTTAGCAAAGTTTTTAACAGGTTTGGAGTTTGCTGGGGCTCTTGATTCGATTTAATACTAAAGGAGATCAGTTTGTGGTCAGATCTTACCAGGCAGGAGTTGATGCATGGGAGGGAGCAGCATCCCTCCATGTTCATGAGAACCAGGTCTACGATATTTGTACCTCTAGTTGGGGAGCTAACTTGTTGCTCCAGGGAGTTTGCACTGACAAAGTCCAAAAATCTCTAAGCAAGTGAATTATGGGTCATACAAGTCTTCTAATTTATAGAGGGGTAGTTGAAGTCACCCATACGTATGGTGTTAGGCTGAAAGTTAAGAAATTCCAGTAGTTTATGTAGGAGGTGTGGTTTTCCAGACTCATGTTAGGGAACTCTATAGCTAGCAAGGATATAATAGGGGTTGCAGCTATGGTTAGCTAGGCATGGAGTAGCTCAAGTGAGTCATGCTGTTGGGCCAGTCTAGCAGTGTGCTTGTCCTTTATGAACACCGAGATGTCTCCTTCCTTTATTTTATCATGAGCTGAGGGGGATCAAAATATATGAAAGGCACTGTAGCCTTTGACAGCAGGGGTGCTTTCTAGGGTCCTGAACCAAGTTTCTTTGACTGCAGATATGTCTGCATTCTCCAGGGTGAGAAGTGCTTCCAGGGAGTGCAGTTTTTTATTTAAACTACTAGCATTGAGCACCTGTACCTTTAGGTAGTAGTGAGTGATTTTTGTTATGTTGGAGGGTGCCTAAAAAGGCACTATGGGGATAGATAACATTTTTGCCAGTATCCAGGAGCCAAGTGGTGACAGGTGCAGACCATCGCTGGCAAAGCATCGTGGTTTGTTGATCATGTCTCCCCAGGCTGACAGATATTGAATACCGTCGCTGCAACACCAGAAACTAAGCCAATTGTTGAAGTCAATAATTTTTTGCTGGTACTGTGACGTAATCACAGGTGAAGGTAGGATGCTAATTAAGGCTAGATTCATTCCCACTTGAGACACATATTTACAGAGGTCCATCATGTCTGTCTTCATATAGTCCAGTGAGGTACGTCTTAGGCCATTTCCACCCACATGGACTATGACCGTGTCATAATGGCACTTGTGGTTTAAAGACCTAAGTGCATGCATGATCTGGCAGATCTTGGCTCCAGACAGACAGATCACTGTGATCTTCTCATTTTTTACCCTGGTAAGGGGGACATCAGTATGTCTTACAAGGGAATCCCAAATAACTAGAATGTTTGGTTGTGTTGCCGTATGGACCTGGAAGCTGGACTACTATGATTTTTTCAGAGTTATGCATTTTGCAAGGTGCTGTCTTTTTTGAGTTTGCGCAGGGCCACTGACAGATGCTTTTAGGAGGTCTTGGAGGTTTGGGTAGATTACAAGTGAGTACCTCTGCATATGTGGGTCTATGTGTTTGTTCCTTAGTGTTGGTATTGAGTGTTTTGGGTGTAATGCTAACAACCTGGTTTGCATTTTTTGTGTGTGCATGTGAGAGTTTTGCCTCCAATGACATTGTGTATCTACATCTCTCACACACTGTGTTTGTCTGTGTGATGATAGGAAGTACTGCCAGCCATAACAGGAGAAGTAGGGCAGTAGAAGTGTAACATATGCCAGCACAGCTAGCTGAAATTTTGTAAAGAATTGATTTGTGTATCAAACTGATTTGTACAGATGCTTGTGTTTAAAAATGTATTTGTAAAGTTGCTTGTATTAAAGTGTATCAACAGTGTGCCCTGCTGGAAAGAAAAGAAATGTATATGTATTATTGTAACTGAATTAAATATATATGTCTTGACAGAGGATACTGGAAGAGAAGAGGTTAATCTCAAACTTCAGAAATAGTAAGACAATTAATATATGGGCCTAGGCCACAAAGATGTTGTCTCACAGATGTCCTTTGTGGTTCACTGTTGCAGTCATCACTGTAGGGTTCTTCCTGCCAGCAGCAGCCCCCAATCGGCCAGAATCCCAAAGTCTGGATCGGGCGCCAGCTGAGGTCTCATTTATCCTGACGTCAATGCGCCAGAAGGTATAAAGACCTCAGCTGACGCCATTTCCCCAGTCTTTCTTGCCGCGCGGTGCCCTTTGCAGTTCACTGATGCCAGTCGGCCTGTTCCTGTTTGTTTTTGGATCTAATCCCAGGATTTTCATTTTTTGCAGATAAGTACCCTGTTGGGGAGGTCTTTTCCTTGCTCCAGTCAGATGTCAGAAAAAGTTAATAATTGTATTTCTTGTGGGAAGCAAATACCTCATAGGGATTTTCACTCTTACTATATTCCCTGCCTGGGTCCTGACCACGACGTTGCTAATTGTGTGTTTTGTGCTAGATTTAATCAGCGTACTATTAGGCATAGATATAACTTTGCCTTTTACTATTTTGGAAAAAGGTTTAATTATAACATGTCTTCAGATTCTTTTCCAGCTTCTGGGGTGTGTAAGAGGTGCAGGGATACAGACAGGCCTCTGAGGTCCACAGCAAAGGATGTTATTGAGTTATTGCCAGTTGCTGGTTCAACGGTCGTCAGTGAGGCGCCTTTGCAGTCCTTGTCGTCCGCCTCTTTTGAACCAATTGCCTGTACCAACTTCGGTGTGGAGCTGATGGGGTCTTCAGAGTTGCCAGGGACTGGACCTTCGGATACTGCTCCCTCAGCTGGGTCCGGAGCCGGTAGGCAGGTACCGGCTTCTGAGGGAGTTCTCAGGCCTTCACAGCTTCCTGTAAATGTGGATTCAGGTTTACATGCTAAGTCAAAGTCTAAGGCTCCAGCTAAGTGGCTAGCACAGGCACCTTTTGATCAGGCTCCTAGGCCTCAGAGGCAGATGCTTAGGATGGCTGAAGATCTCTTAACTATGATCAGGGGTTCTCATCCCCCTCCTGACATGAAGCCTAGATTACAGACTGATTATGATTCTTCAGACCAAATTTCTGTTTCTTCTGCTTCTTCCCTTGAGCAGGATTATGCTTTTCCTCTTTATGAGGATACTGATGCTGAAGATTCCTTTCCTTCCTACTCTCCTCCTGAGGATTATTCTTTTGGTGAAACTTTGCATGATATGAGGGTACATTTTCACTGGGATGGGCAGGAATTCTCTGAATCCAAGAAACGGCTTAGGGATTCTCTTCTTCTCCCACAGCATAAGCCTCTGGCTATTCCCCCTGTATTGAACATTGTTGATGATGTTTTTTCAGAAGCTTCTCTCTCTCCTGATTCTTTTTCCCCTACTCCAGCCAAACCGGATAGGTATTATAGGGTTTCAGATTCTCATAAATTTCTTTTTAAAAATCTTTCGCCTGATCCGGAAACAATTTCTCAGGGTTCTAAGGGTGTTAAAGCGGCCTCTGCTAAAAATCCTATTCCCTTTGACCGAGAGTCCAGGGCTTTGGAGAGATGGGGTAAAAAGGTTTATACTTCTGCTACATTGTCTATTAGGGCTTTGAACTGTCAATTTCATATGCTGAAGTATCAGCAATACCTTTTGTCTGTATTTCAACAAAAGATGTCAGCTGTGTCTATTGGTGCGGATAATCAGGAGTTACAGGATTTATTGCATGCTATTGAAGAAGTGGGTAAACATACCCTGCATTGTGGTTTTGATTCTTTGGAAGCTTCTTGTAGGGCTGCAACACCTGGCACTGTTATTAGAAGACATGTGTGGTTCAGAGATCAAAGTTTGCTGGATCAGATTAAAGCCAAACTATTGGATGCCCCTTTGCAGCACGATGTTCTGTTTGGGTCCAAAGCTGATGAGGTATTGAAGAAAATGGAAGACAAAGCCAAATCTATGCAGACGGTTAAGGATTTTCTACAAGTGCAACCTCCTAGATTTAGCAGACACTGGCCAACTAAACCTTGGTCCTTTCCGGGATCGGACAGGTCTCAGAGAGGCAGATTCAGGCGTTCCAGAGGTAGGGGACAGTCACAGTTCCATTTTAGGAATAGGCAGTGGAGTGCCCCCTCTCCCAAGGGAGGTGAAGATAAGTCTCAACCCTACAGAAAACAGTCTTTATGACTCTCCCTTTCTGGTTCCAGGGGCTCCTCTCCTGGAAGCTCCTTTGGGGGGAAGGATTTCTCTTTTCTATCAAAATTGGAGCCACATAACCCGGGACAAATGGGTTCTGGACATAGTCTCAAGAGGTTACAGATTTCATTTCCACACTATGCCAAAACCAAACGGTTGGCCGGACCTGCCAAATCATCAGTGGGCAGAGGCACAATGGCAGGTTCAGTCCCTCCTGGCTATGAGGGCCATAGAACTGGTACCAAATTTAGAAATAGGGCAAGGTTTTTATTCCAGACTTTTCCTGGTTCCCAGGAAGGAAAATTCGTGGAGACCAATTCTGGACCTCTCTGTACTAAACACCTTCCTAGATATACCAACATTCAAGATGCTCACTCTGCAGCAGCTGCTGCCTATGTTGGGCAAGAATGCTTGGATGGTGACTTTGGACTTAAAAGGCACTTATCTGCATATTCCTATAAGGCAAGAGTGCAGAAGGTATCTGCGTTTCAAAGCGGGCTCAAAACATTACAAGCTCTCTGTGCTGCCCTTTGGCTTATCTACTGCGCCCAGGGTCTTTACGAAGTGCCTGGCACCAGTAATGGTGTTTTGCAGACAGACGGGGATTCAAATTTGCCCTTATCTGGACGACTGTCTTCTTCAAGCGGATGACAAAGACACTCTACTTCGGCATCTAGCTTTTGTGCAGCGTCTTCTTTTGTGCCTCGGTTTCACAGTGAATTTAAAGAAATCAAATCTGGTACCCACACAACAGATTACTTTCCTGTGTGCTCTTCTGAGTACTTCAACCCAGATGGCTTCCTTGACACCAGACAAAAAAGTGCAACTGGCTTCTTTTTTCCGACACCTGGCTTCAATGAAACAGCTGACTGCAAGAAAAATTCTGCAGGCTTTGGGTTACATGGCCTAATGCATTCTGCTAATACCATATGCCAGGCTGCATATGAGGAAACTGCAGTAGTACCCAAAGAGTGTCTGGTCTCAGCATTACCACTGTTTGGAAACAGTGGTCACGATTTTGCCTTGTCTCCAGCGAGAGTTTCTTTGGTGGGTCGAAGCCTGTCTACGGAACAAGGGGAAGCCTTTTTTGTCCTCTGCCGACCGACCAAGTTCTGACAACGGATGCTTCAGATTATGCCCGGGGAGCCCACATGCATGGGAGATGTCTTCAGGGTGTTTGGACGAAGGAACAAGCGCACCTACACATAAATTTGAAGGAGATGCTAGCTGTACAGAATGCCCTGATAGCCTTCAGGGACCTTCTTCTACCAGGACAATTGTTGATACGGACAGACAACACTACAGTGATGTGGTACATCAACAAGCAGGGGGTTCTCACTCTTACCCCCTGTGCAGATTAGCCATGAATCTCTGGTACACTGCTCTGACCTGCAGTGTCGACTTACAGGTGCAATTCCTGCCAGGGAAAGACAACACTCTGGCAGATGCCTTGAGCAGATGCATTTCAGATCCACACGAATGGATGTTGGATGTTTGGATATTCAGGATGATTATAAAGGCTTGGGGATGTCCGGACATAGATCTCTTTGCATCCCCTCAGAATCATCAACTTCCAACATTCTGCACAAGGACCTACCACAAACTAGCATGGAAAGTGGATGCCCTCTCATTCAGTTGGAGTATATGCTTTTCCTCACTTTCCTCTTCTACCTCGGGTACTTCTGAAGATAAAACAGGACAGACCGCACATGATTCTACTGGCTCCCATTTGGCCTCGGCAATACTGGTATTCCACTCTGATGACCTTGGTTCAGGAGCCTCCCTGGATTCTGCCTCAAATCCCTCTTCTACTGTCTCAACGGGACAGCCGGATACTGCACAGTCATGTCAAGACTCTGCATCTAGCTGCCTGGCAGCTCCAGGGTCTGTAAACACCTCTGCCCTTTCCAAACAGGTATTGGATGTAATCCTCCCAGCACTAGAAAATCTTATGTGGGAAAATGGAAAAGATTTTGCTCCTGGAGTCAAGTCCTGGGTGGTGATTCTTCTGTTCCGAACATTCCTCTGATTTTACAGTATCTGACAGAGTTATTACATATGGGCCTATCTTTTTCGTCTATTAAGCTTCATGCTTCTGCTATTTCTGCGGATCCTCCGATTTTTTCTCATCCATTACTTAAACAATTTCTTAGAGGGGCTAAGAATATTCAGCCCCCTATAAGGGCTATGTTTTGGAGAAATTAACTTTGTCTCCTTTTGAACCTGCAACTTCCACTGTTTTAAAATGTTTGTCTTGGAAAACTGCCTTTCTTTTAGCTATTACCTCTGCTAGAAGAATTTCAGAATTGCAAGCACTCATGGCTGTGGAACCCTTCCTTATTTTTCATCAGGACAGGGTATCTCTACGGACTAATCCCACATTAATGCCCAAGGTGGTTTCAGCAGTGGCCTTGAATCAGTCTATTCATTTGCCTACCTTTTATCCTAATCCTCAAAGTGAGGAAGAAAGTCTTTTGCACTCTCTAGACATGCACAGACAGCTTTGTCTATACCTGGACAGGACCAAGATATTCCGGAAATCTGATCAGTTGTTTGTCGCTTATGCTCCTACTGTTCAGGGGAAAGCAATCACTAAGCAAACTATTTCCAAGTGGATTGCCCATTGCATCAAGTTCTGTTACTCTTATCATGGCAATCCGGTTCCTGTTAATGTTAGGACTCATTCTACCCGGGCTACTGCTACTTCAGTAGGTTTTCTTTGTGGGGTTCCTACCAAGGATATTTTGGAAGCTGCTACTTGGAGTTCTGTACATACTTTTTCTAAGCATTACAACCTTCTTCTCTATTCTAAATCCAGGGCAGGTTTTTCTTCTGCGGTTTTCAAGGTTTTGTGACCGCTCCCTCTGTTTCTCCTCCAGCCTCCCTTTCTTAGCTTTGGGACTCAACCCTACAGTGATGACTGCAACAGTGAACCATGAAGGACATAGTACAGTTGTGTACTCTTACCATAAATGTAGATGTTAGAGTGTGTTCACTGTTGCAGTCCAGGTTACCCTCCCTCCTATCCCCTCTTTTGTTTTTTCCTTGAGTATTGTCTGTTATGAGGTATTTTGGCTGCTGAGGTTTTGGGCATGGTTTCCTTTTTAGCCTTTTCTTTCTGGGCACCTGACTTCTGGGGCAAGAAAAACTGGGGAAATGGCGTCAGCTGAGGTCTTTATACCTTCCGGCGCATTGACGTCAGGATAAATGCGACCTCAGCTGGCGCCCGATCCAGACTTTGGGATTCTGGCCAATCGGGGGCTGCTGCTGGCAGAAAGAACCCTACAGTGATGACTGCAACAGTGAACACACTCGAACATCTACATTTATGGTAAGAGTACACAACTGTACTTTTTGAATTAAGCAAGAGACGCAATGTCAGTAAGAAGTATGTTTTTTTAGCTCCTGTTGGAAGAAGGAAAGTGTTGTATGGTTTTATGACTTCCAGCAGCTGCACCAGATCTGAACAATGCTCGTGTGAGTATTATTGACATGTAGGTGCTAAAGTCCTAGCAGCTCCTAGTGTTGGTGATAGTGCGGGAACCAGAAATCAGATGACCAGATATATGCGATGTCATTCTGTACAGAAATAATGTTTTAATATTAGAGGAGACTGAAGTCTCAGAAGAAGTCTGTTCTTCCAACCTGACAAAGGAGGAAGACCACTCACCTACTTCATCTTGCCTTGTGCTAGTAGGTGACCAAGGACTTGTACTCTTTAGATTAGTCAGGAAAATATAGCGAGAATAGTTAAGTATTGTTTTTTTTTCTGTAACTCTGTGAATCTTTCCAACTGTGTTATTTTTTTAATATTTCCTGTGAGAAATTCTGGTGTTCACTGTAAATAGATCATAGGAAGTTACTAGGCTAATGGCCCTAGGAGCCCTTACAAGCCTAGCAAAGTTCTATCTTTATTTCCATGATCAGTACCTATTATCCCTGTCCAAGAGGGACACAGATGGAACCCCTGGGGTGAATTTATGGTTACTCATCCAATTGTCCACACTGCGTTTGAAGAGGGCCAATGAGGTGCTCATTTTGAAATGAAGTGGGAGTCTGTTCCAAAGGTGTGGTAACCTCTGGGAGACAAATCTGTCCCTCAAGCAGGTTCTATTAATTTCACATACCAGGTTAAGGTCTTTAGAGAGAGTAACCCGTATACCATTTGACTTACGGAGATGCACCATTTCCAATAAAGCAGGGTCAGAGATTGCCTTGTATGCAAGGCAGAGATCTCCTCTGAGTAGTCTGTATGAAACAGAATAAAGCGACATTGATTTCAGATGATCCACATAGAATAAATGCTGAAGACCTAGAATTTTCCTTGTGAGGAACCTTTGGAGTCTCTCTAATTGCAGCAGGTGCTGTACTCAGTTATTGGCCTGATGAGGGAAGAGTACAGGGAGGTTAGAACTTCTTTTTTTTCTGGAGGCAATGCCCTTACTTATGAGATGAGCAATACAGAATGCTCTTCTTACCATTGTGGAGACATGGTGGTCAGAGATCAGGTTACTGTCAACCTGTGTGCCTAGGTCTGTCACCGCTGAGTGCATACTTAAGGTGCTGCTACTGATGTGATAGTTAGCAGGAACATTGCCCTTACTGAAAGGGATGATAATACAGTTTGTTTTTTGCATTGAGTTTGGCACCAATCATTTATTTGTGTAAGTCCCTCTTGTAGGATGTTGACATCATTTGGAGATTCTGTGACCACTCCCAGTTTGCAGTCATCAGCAAACTTTGTCAGCCACAGAGCTTTAGTTTTTGCTTGTACTTTGGAGAAATACAGTCCAAAAAGTAGAAGTCCCAGGACTGATCCCTGTGGAACACCACTGGTTACAGGTCTGCTGTTGGAGGTGGATTCCCCTACTTTGACTATATGCGTTGTATCAGTGAGCCAGTCAGTGACCCATCTAATGATATAAGGGTTGATACCTAGCTGGGTGAATTTGTCAATGATGCCTGAGTAGTGGATTGTGTCAAGTGCCCTGGCTAAGTCTAGGTAGGCTGTATGCACACATTTCCCCTCATCCAGGGTCTTAGTGACTGTCTTGAGGAAGTCTACCAGGTTTAATAGGCATGATCTCACTTTGATAAATCCAAAAAAATATGGGCCAAGTGTTTGGATTATCTATATCTTTCTTGATAAGTTCCATGATGATTTGCTCCATGGCCTTGCAGACAAGCTATTCAAGCTAATTGGTCTATAGTTCCCAGGGTCAGTGGAAGCACCACCTTTGTGCAAGAGAATAATGGTGGCCATTTTCCATTCAGCTGAGATGAAGCCAGTGCTTAGACTATGACTGAAAAGAGTACCCAATGGTGTTGCTAATTCTTGTTGAAGCCCATGTAGGATGCAGTCTGGGATGTTATCAGGTCCCATAGATGCTGTGTTCCTGGCTTTAGAGAGGGCATTAACAACCTGCTCTTTACAGATACAAGGTAGGTGGCAGTGATATGATGGGATATGTGTGGTGGGGACAGGGTAGTGTCCACAGGATCAGTATATGTGGTATCATTAACTACCAGTTTGGCACAACTCTGAGCCTTTCCTTTTAGGTTACGGATGTAACTAAAGAATGCTTTATGGTTGTCTTTAGTTGTGGAAGCTAATTTGGATTCATAGTTTGCTTTGGAGGACTTCACAAAAAGTCTATTCACTTCTTTAAGCTGATGAGGGAGTGTTTCCAGTTTAGGATTCGATCACTCTTACTCTTAGATAGCAATTTCTTCCTGTTATTGTAAAGCCTGTTAATGACAATTGTCCACCAGGCAGGTTTGCTCTTTCTTGCGGAGCTTGTTTTGGTCCTATCAGGTACGGCCGAGTCAATGCAGTTATACAGATGTTTGTATAAAGCATTGATGTAGAACTTGGCATAGTTCCCAGTTCCATCTGAGGGGCAAGGTCAGAGAAGCTAGTGATATCATCCTGTAAGAGATTATAATCTGCTTTGGAGAAGTTTTTTAGTTTAATTGCTGCTAGGGGGTGTCAGGTGTGATAGTTACTTCAAATGAGACTGATTTGTAGTTAGATCTCACCAGGAAAGACCTCACAGTGGGGGTGCTACAGTGGTCCCCCAGATTAAGGATGTTGGCACCTCTTGTGGGGGTGTCAACCGGGTGGTCCAGGGCATTGGAGTTAACGAAGTCAAGGAACCTTTGAGCAAGTGACTTTGAGCACGAATAATTTATCCAGTCAATGGATGGGTAGTTAAAGTTACCTAAAACTATGGTGTTCAGATGTATCTTGATAGAATCAAGCAGATCCAGATAGGCAGAGTGTGATTCATGGAGGGGGGGTCATGTAGCTGACAATGACTTGAATAGGTGTCCTACCAACAGTTAATTGCACCTGAAGTGTCTCCAGGGAATCATGCTGTTTGACCAGTCTGGAGGTGTATTTATCTGTAATGAAAATTGATTCACCGTCTCCTTTAGTTTTCTCACATTCAGTTTGTGCACTGCACATGTGGTAGGAGGTATAACCCAGTATGGCTGGGGTGCTCATGAACCAGGTTTCCGTCACTGCACAAATGTCTGCATTTTCCAAGGTGAGGACTGCTTCCAGTGAGTGCAGTTTCATGTTAAAAATCCTAGCATTTAGCAGCATAACCTTGAGGTTGTTTTTAGATTGTGCTTTTATGTCTGGAATTTTGTCCTTGAGACACTGCTAAAAAAAGGCACTATGGGTTGGCAAGAGCCTTAGCTAGTAGCCAAAATCCCAGGGGGTGACAGATGAAGACCATCTCTACCAAAGCATCGAGGTCTGACAATCATGTCATCCCAGGCTGACAGATACTGGAATCCCTTAGAATGACATTAGAAACTAAGCCAATTATTGAAGTCAATAATTTCCTTTTTGTATTGAGGCATCATCCTAGGGGAAGGTAAAAGCTGTTTTTTTGTTTGTTTTTTACAAGAAAGATCTTTATTAAATTATCATGTGTGACCGAGGTCTGACAATCATGTCATCCCAGGCTGACAGATACCGGAATCCCTTAGAATGACATCAGAAACTAAGCCAATTATTGAAGTCAATCATTTCCTTTTTGTATTGAGGCATCATCCTAGGGGAAGGTAAAAGCTGTTTTTTTGTTTGTTTTTTACAAGAAAGATCTTTATTAAATTATCATGTGTGACACACAGACAATCTTACATTTATATAAATGAAAATAAATCTTAGCAGCACAGTCTCAGTTGCAAACATTATACCTTTCAAACTGTGCCAACACAACTGTAGCTGCAAGCATTATACATGACTTTTAAGATATGTAGTCATTATAAGTCAACCATTGCATAGCTCATTCGAATCCTTCCTTCTTTTAACCATCAATCCTCCTCTGCATGTTGTAGTCCCAAATTTCCCATTTTTCCTGTGTAATTTATTCCTACCATTTTCTAAAGATCCCAGTTCCAGTTGTTTTATCTATGTTACTATCTTTGTTACTTCTAGTAAAGTTGGTTTAATCTTTTAGTTCCATTTTCTGGCTACTGCTTTTCTGGCAGCCATCATAATTAGACTCAGCAAGGCCTTACTATGTCTAGGCAATTCCAGCTCTGTATCATAGCCCAAAAAGTCATTTCCCTAGTATCTCCAATTTTTTCACCCAGCATCGCCAACAGAGCAGTCTGCAAGGAATCTTTAAAGTCAGTCAACTCATTACACTCCTAGAAAATATGTTCCCAGTTACCTCTTTCTTTCCCATCAAATATCCAACATTTGCTGCCTACCTGATGAAAGATTCTTTGGAGCTTGCTTGGGGTATAAAAATATCTATGTAAAGACTTCCAGGCAAAGATCCTAAACTTCTAGATTGTGTTCCATATTTGGGAGACATACATATATCCCCCATTGTTTCTTTGTGAATTGCTTATCCAATCTCTCTACCCAGTTCTTCCTAACTTCTTCTGATTGATTCTTATAGTTATCATGCAATATTGTATATGCTCTACTAACTATTCCTTTCTTAATGGCCACTTCTGTTCTAGATTCTACTACGAACTCTACCAGTGCTAGTCTTTCATTTAGGAACCCAAGGTAAAATGCTGCTTAAAGGTAGGGACATACCTGACTGAGACACATAGTCCAAGAGCTCAGTCATGTCTCTCTTCAGAAGCACTTTACTATCTCAAAATACTGAAATCTCAAATTTCAGTATCTCGAGACGAAAATGCTGAAAGTGCAGTTGAGTGAAACTGCACTTGATCGAATTTGAAGTGTCAAATTCACGGTTGTGGTGGCATGGTATGTGGGATTTGCTGTGTTTGTAAGGTGCAGTGTGCTGTAGGATATGGTTTGCCAGCTGTTGTGTAGCTATATGTGGAGATTCAGGTAAGTGCTGTTTTTTTAAGGGCTTTGGTTAAGGATCTGAGTGTATGTGAGTTTGTTGGGAAGTTTTAGGTGTAGGTTAGGGTAGGTAGGTATGACTGTGAGTGTGTAAGTGTTAACAGTGGTGGTGTTTGTACATATGTGGTGTGTGTTTGTGCAAGGGGAATATAGAGTATGTAGTGGTGGGTTTAGTATCTTTGTCTGTTTAGTGCGACCTCGGAGTTAGTATATATATAAGGGGGTGGGGTGTGGGTGGCTTGCCTTCCTGCTTATATGTAGGGTATGTGTGTGTATTTGTGCTGTTGTGTTTGTAAACATAGAACAAAAAAGCTAATCTAAACTTCTTCCTCTATTTTCCATTTCTCCTCTTCATACTCTCTACTCAAATCTTTCACACTCTCCCATTTTCCACTCATACCCATGAAGATGATACTGTCACCTGCCCATTAAATTTATAACTCCTTATATCAATTTTATTTATTCATAAAATCTATACTGAATTCTTCTTTACACATTGCATAAGTCATATCTAATGTCTGCTTGTCACATATATTGCACATGAACGGTTTACATACTAAATGTTTATACTTGGAATTTAACATTATGTGCAATGTCAGCACAGAAGAAATACCTGTCTTATCTTTGCACATTGTCACTATTACATGTTTTGTTAAGAACTGTCTATGTAATGTATCTTTAAAAAAAATATTTTGTTATGAGTATCTTAAAAGTATCTGCTGGAGATTTTCTCTCCTGGCCATTGCTGAAAATAGATTTTACCAAGATGGCCTTTCCAAGTCAACAAAGACAAACAGACAAATAAATAAACCTCTGCTTCTGTCAGCTTCTAGTCTTCCTTCCAGCAACAATCCTCCATCTTTAATTTACATTTCTGCAACAGTGTATCATAATACTGGACATGGACTCCTTCTGCCCACTTTAGTTTCCTTTGCCAACCTAATATACCCTTTATATAACAAACTGGAGAAGCAAAACACTGAAGACAGTCCAGGTTGGAACAGAGAGAACACCAGTGTAAAATAAACCAGATTTATTAAAAACGTTTTTATGCTTTCGTCGAGGTATAACAAAAGACTTCCTCAGAAACACCATTACAAAAACGAATCCCTCTATATATAAAACCTCCTAAAAAACAACATGTGACAAAAACAGCCAATAAGGTGAATTGTAAAAATAGAGGCCAGACACAACAAAATTCACAAACTCCATAAAAAGAAATATGAACCATTTAATCAATATCATAGTAAATACAGACTTAAAACTTATTTTTATATAGTCACAAAACATAGGAACGAAGCTTCAAAATACTAACAATAGATATGGTGTTATTAAGGTCAGGATACACACAGGCATTCAACCTACTTTGCCAACTAAGTTCTTTTGATTCAATAAGATCATTCCATGGGCCACCTCTTACACTTTTTGTAACAACATCTAACCCCATAACTCCAAACTCATGATCAGGGTTTTCAGACACATGTTTCGCAAGTGCACTGTTTCTGTTACCCTTCTTGATATCCAAAATGTGCTCATACACATGATCCTTAAATTTTCTTTTGGTCTTACCCACATAAAATCAGTTACATTGCTTACAAAGAGCTAAGTATACTATACAAATAGTGTTGCAATTGCAAAAAAAATTTATATATACATGAACTCCATCGACAATGGTCCCTTCTTGTTCAATAAGATATTTGCATCGACTGCAAAAACCACACTTGTAAGTACCATTTTTTCTAGAGGTGCCTACAAATTCATCTCGAACACCACCTTCTAAAATTTCCTTAAAACACTTTCCTTTTTTTAAAAACTAGCTTAGGACCATCTTCAAAAACATCCTTAAATTCATTGCAACAAGAAAAGATATTCCAATTCTTCTTTAGAATTTGATAAATATAGGAACAAGAATAGGAATAGGTAGCAATAAATGACAAAAATAATCCTCTTTACTATTGTTATTATTTCCCTCAACCCTCACTATATTAGTTATATCACCAGCACCAACCGTAAGCAAAGGTGCGTAATAACCATAGGCCCTTTTCCGACTAATTTCCACATACATATCATCAGCTAGTTCACAAGGATATCCTCTAGCTACAAACATACAAATCAGAGTCTTGGCCTCCCTATGAAAAATTTCATCTGCAGAGACCATTCTAGTTAGAGGCACAAATTGTCCTTTAACAATACCTCTTTTTTGAAAATCTGGCTGACAGCTGTCATAATGCAAAAGACTGTTTGAACAGGCAGATTTCCTGAAAATGTTACTAATCAGTCTCTTATTACAAACATGTTTCATTAAATGAACATCTACGTAAGATATTTCAGTGTAACTCCATTTGGAAGTGAAAGTGAGAAAAGGAGTAGTTTGATTCAAATAATCAATAAATAGCTTTAATTAAAAACTGTTTTGTTATGAATATCTTAAAAGTATCTGCTGGAGATTTTCTCTCCTGGCCATTGCTGAAAATAGACTTTACCCAGTCAGCCTTTCCAGATCAGCAAAGACAAAAACAGATAAATAAATAAACCTCTGCTTCTGTCAGCTTCTAGTTTTCTTCCAACAACAATCCTCCATCTTTAATTTACATTTCTGCAACAATGTATCTCAATACTGTATTTCAGCTCACTTATTTATTCTTTATTTACATGGACACGGACTCCTACTGCCCACTTCAGTTTCCTTTGCCAGCCTAATATACCCTTTATATACCACTAACCCACGCCACATTACCCTTATATAAGTGCTGTAATATTAGAAAAGCAAAAATAAAATAAATAAATAAACAGACATTTTCTACCCCTCTGTTGCTAACAAATTAAACAAATACAGTAGGACTGAAACATAAACTGATCAAATACATTAAATTAGGGTTACCACCAGTCCCACTTTGCGAGTACTGCAAAAACATTGAAAAAATGGCAAATGTCCTGAGATTTTAAGACACAAATATTTCCTATATTTTCTTTAATAGTTACATAAAACAGTTATTTTATATCTGAAACACCTAAATGTTATAAGAAACAGAATAAGCAACTCAAATACTACAAGAATAAGCTTTTATTATGGCAAAAAGTAAAGTTCTGTCCTTTGTACTGGCCGTGGGTATGTTTTGCCCTTCAAAATCTGACAAATCTACAAAAAATGTCCCACTTTGGGCATTTGGAAAGGTGGCAACCCTACATTAAATACTCTGGTGCTGAAAATATAGTTCTGACCGCCACTAATCATAAAATTATTTTTTTCTCTCTGTATATGCATATACAGAGCTGTTACTGTCTCACCAACTAGGTAAATGTTCTGTTCTCATCAATATTACATTTGCAGTTTTGTACATGACAAACATATTTATTTGCCTGTTGTGGAGTGAGTTAGCTAACTCACTGTCTGCACATATGCGCTGTTATATTTTGCTGGATACTTTGCACTAGATGAATAATTTACATTAAGATCTCATAATGAAACATCTCTGTGATACTTGGTTAATCTAACTGCATACCTCTCAACTATCCAGATTTTTGCAGACTGTCCATATTTTGCCTCATATTTTTGGTCTGTTCCTCATAAAATATGCGGTTTTCTGTCAAATCGTTGATGAAGTCTCAAAATAATGCCATCTGAGTTTCAGATTTCACATCCTTCAGAAAAAAATGCATGCTTACGCAGGACATTTTATTCGAGCTACTTTCTAAATTAATAAGAACAAAATGTAAAATTTACTTTGTCCAGATTTCTTGTTCTAAGAGACTGAGGTATGAACGATGTTTGATCGTTTCTTCCAAGCCTTCACTGCATGAATTCCTTCTCAGATTAACACTACCCAAAAATAACAACATTAGTAATGAATATAACAATAATACAAAAAGAAATACGTAAAATATAACAGTTTCATGGCTTAACTAAGGGAAACCAAGTCTAATCAACTGAAGCACGTCTACTTAAATGACAAAGTTAACTAAACGTGCTACTTGGCTGTTGTTTTATGTGTGATAAATTGGACAGGGTTGCTTGATAATATTTTCTGAAGGCGTTTGTTGTGAATTACATCTCCACCTGAACGTGGCCACGATACGATGTTGTGGTAATCCAAGCATGTGTAAATGTGTTAAGCGGGTATGACTGACAGAAAGAACTTGCATGCCTCTAAATTGCATCTGATTTTCAAGAACGTCCCTCCGTCCCTGATTTTGACTCACAAGTCACATTTTAGTTCTCTCCCTCTTACTCCCTTCTACACCTGGTGACTTTAGAGAAAAGATGATTAGTTAAACTTAATAAATAGTTAAGAGTATGAACTTTTACCTCAGATAATGCACATTAATTAACATTCTCGTATTCATTGTCTCGAGTTAAAATTTTTAAAGTGTTTCTGATTAGTTCTGGATTTTGTACCTGATTCTGCTGAGATTTGTGGCTGATTGGTTGAGAGCTATGAAAACAAGATAAATTTATAGCTGACAAATTAATTATGTAACAACACGTGTAATGATATCAGGTGCGCTAGTAAACTTTTTAGACGTGGTACTGGTAAATGTTCAAAAATACAATAACGTGGGGTAAGGGGGGGCTGTTACTGTAAATTTTTACACTATTTCTTCTCGTACGTCATTTTCCTTTCACAGTGGGTGCAAGAACTACAGGTGTGTGTAAACCATCAACTGGGTTCAGAGAAACGAACAGACAACGACCATTAAAAGGAAATTCCACATTAGGAAAGTGTCTGCGTTTACTTGAAACACCATTACACAGCACAACAAAGCTGGATGGGTTTTAAAGATAGGATATGAGTAATAAGAGCAGACGAATTTGCCTTTTGTTCTGGGCCACACCCCTGATGAATATTGATACTCTTCGACTGCTTTCTTTCTACTGTCCATCTGAAAAGCGAGGCTGCTGTGTTTCTGCTACCGCGGCTATACTTTACCCAGAAGTGCTTTGCTGTGTGTTTCCGCTCGTTCCCTTTTCCCTTTGCCAGAGAAGCAGAAAGGAAGCAGTAAAAGACTTTTCCTGCCCATCTTTTCAGCACTGTTTGATGCTGTTTTCGTCCCGCCGCTGTGAAAGAAACATGCTTGTGTGTGAGTGCTCGGCTGGCCTGACCGGTTTCCTGTGATTGTGTCTTCTGAAGACAAGAAGAAAGAAAAAGAAGGGGTTTGACAAGGAGTTGTTGGAACTGCCAGCTCAACATGGTGTAATCCCTTTCCTTGAGGAGGGTCAGAGAACGCTAAAAAGGGGGATAACTGGCCCGGAGGCAATCACGACAGCAGTCCTTTCCCCTGACCTCCCAAATGAAGGATCTATATATTGCTTGGATACGTTTGGTGTGAAGAAAGAAAGGCTAAGACTTTGAATTTCTGTATATTTACAAAAAATGGCGAACGAGTCTCCAGCAAAAAGTCTGGTGGATATAGACCTTTCCTCTCTGCGGGTGAGTGTTGTACAGAAGATTAATCCATGTTTTTCTTTTTTTTTCTATAATACAGTCCTGTTTGGAAGTCGGTGACTGAGAGAGATCAGTTGTTGTAGACATTACCTTTCTTTTGCAGGGTATTTCTGTGTGTGTAATGCTGTTCTTGTTTGTAATGTACTGGTTTAATGTTGCTACTCTAGGGTGCGTTCCTTTGTTTGTATGTATTGGCATGTGCATGGCAAATAGGGCGCAACAGCTGCATCCAAAACATTTATCTGATAAGTTTTGTTTCATAAGCATGATTTGATCTGTTAAATAAAATTAACCGTTTTTACTCTTGTTTGCAGGACCCTGCTGGCATTTTTGAACTGGTGGAAGTGGTTGGCAATGGCACTTACGGACAAGTGTATAAGGTTTGTGTTTCCAGAAAACTTCTTTAAAGGATGGCCCCCAGTGTGTATTGATAACGAATTTCCCGTTTTGCTAGTGCTGTAAAACGTTAAAAACAAATGTGGTCTTTGATTATCTCTACACTTTTTGAACCCTAATCCTTTGCAGGACGCTGATATAAATGACTGCTTCTGCTGCTGCATACTGTCAATACAGTGGGCATTTGACTTGAATAAGTTTGATTTGGAATTGGTTGGCCCCGTGTTTCTGTTAGAAGACATTTAAACCAGACTAACAAAGGATGTATTTCATTGTTTTGGCAACACTGTGTGTAGATGTATGCCTTTTGATTGAGATTTGCGTTTGTGTGTATTGACACATTTGTCAAGTAGTAATGCACAGTACAAAGGAGAACACCACCCAGTTTTCATGCACTGATCTGGGCACTAACTGTTTGGTTGTTCAAGGTTTTGGGGGAGGGGGTTCTGCATCATGTCTTATTATCCCGACTTGCACAGCGCAAAGTGCGTGGAAGCGACTGGGAGGGATTAGCTATTACAGAGTGCTTACAGTAAGTCTTTTATAATATCCTGTCTGTTGCATCTTCACGGGATAATATTTTCTGACATTTAGGTTGCAAAACTAGTTGCATCTGCTTTTGAATTATTCTTGGAACCCGCTGAGATTTGCTTCACGGCTTTGAACAATAATTGTTTTGCATTGGTAAATCCAACGTATACTTTAGCAAGATTTTTGTTATATTTGGAAGCTTGCAAATTAAAAGTTTTCTCGTGAGGTTGTGTTGCTTTCATCTTTCTAAATGTGTTTAACACCTTTTTGAGTGATTTTTACATGGAAAGCAATGGTGCTAAAATACTAAGTATGCATTGTAATATACTTAGAAATGCATTACACACCGACACCCAAATTCTGCTATAGTTGCAGAGTCTGCTGGTACACACATTGCATTGTAGTTGCACAGTCTGTTTGAATGAACTTGGTGATGGAGGACTGGCAAGAGGTTGAAATGCAGGAGAGTAGGTAGTGGTAGTGGTGAAGGAAATTATGTCCGCATAGTCACTGCACATCAGTACTTGCAGTAGGTGTGGTGGTTTAGAAGACCGTGTGAGGTAACAATAACAAGTGATCCATAAGGTGTTATTTTGCAGCATAAAGAACTGAGGCCGTTGGTATATCCTCCAAAGCATTGTATGTAGCATGTGTTGTGTGCAGTTTGCAAAGTGTTAAAAGCATTACAAACAAAAGCTCAAAATAATATCTTCAGGTTGTACTTTCACTTTGTGTAATGCTCTTCCCTAGTAATATAGTGAACAACGTAAATTGCCTGTACAAACTTGCCATTGTGTAGTACTTCAGTAAAACCCAAACGTTGGTGTTTTATAGTGATTCAGGATTTCACTGTAAGGTAATTGAGTGGATGTCATGGTGTTTTTGTTTGGCTATCAGCAAGTTGCACATAAAGTCTTAAAGCTGTCTGGGACAATTCCTGTTTTATGAAGAAATCCTGCTTTAAGTTGTAAATGCTAAATTATGGTGTATTTTGCCTGACTTAATAGTCTTTTGGTAAGGGATGCAGCCTCTCTCTTCCCAAGTTATGAAAACTGCCATCGTAAGTAACTAAGCAGCATTTGTCGTCTGTAGGTCAGGGAATTCTTGATGGAAAGTGTATTTGTAGTTTGTCAGCAGTTATTTCTTCTTGGCATTTGAAGTCTGGATGGTTATGCTTTGTACATTATCCTAGCTTCACAAATGCAGCATGTGCTGTTGCAGTGCAAAAATGTTAATTATCTGTTTCCCTAAACTGCAGCAGAGTGCTTTCTACGTAAGTAGTTTTACTGAAAATGGATTACTTAGCTCATGCTCTGCTTTGGAACTGACCTGTAGTTCTTCACCACATATACATTAATTTTATGGCCAATTTATTTTTCCCCTGGTTCTTTAATATCTTTAATGTGAGATTTGTGTTTTAGTAACTGTACATGTTTTGATGACCAGCATGTCCAGCGGAGTTGTAGTCCTTTTTACAGTGGAGAATACTAGGTAAAAGTCCCACACTTGTAACTTACGTGTGATAGTACCATACAGGGGACAAATTCTGATTGTAAATAAATCTTTGTGGAAAGACCAACCTAACCTACAAATGTGAGGGGGCCATTGGTGGCATAATTCACTTAGTTATGTGTTGCAGAGAGATCACTGTTGAGTTGAATTAATAAAATTTCAGGTACACTAATGTTTGGGATAAAGATTTGGAGGGCCTACATTAAGTTTAAAGCTGTCAACTATCCAAGGAGAATTCCTCATTTTAATGCCTGCAAGTTAAGATGTGGCATAATATAATGTTTATACAGTAGACTAGGATGTCTGACATTAAAATGTTATGTTGGATTCAGAAGTATAGGGTCTTGTTTTGTGTTTGGGCCATGAGCTTCAAGTTAACTAGGTGAAGGAACTGTTTCTAGATTTTGTTTAATGCAGGGAGGAAGTTCTGAACAAGGCATGTCAAAAGGAGTTTTCACTTCTTGGAGTGGTTTTCAACCAGAGGTTGGCCATTGGCTTGAGGAATGGGGTCAGGTAGGAGGTGGGTTCTGGAATGCAGAAACTGGAAGGTGGACTAACTTATCATTGTAAAGGTAGCATTTGGATGCGGGTTGTGAAGTATAACAACTAGAAAGCTTAGTAGTTTTAGTTTGAAGAACGATCATTTTAATGGCAGACTCTCTCGCATTTTCAGAAGTAGAAAAAGTGGTGAAATTGGTGAATTAAACTCAAATGTAGGAGCAAGTTTTATTTAATTTGTATGTAGAACAAGCTCAGAAATTGATTTGTGCAAGTTCCACTATTGTTTTGAATTGAACAAGAAACTTGTTTTAAATTCTAAACATCAACCTTTCAAAACGCAGTCCATCGAAGTATGTTGCTTTTTTTTTTTTGTGAAAGATTAGTACATTATTTATGAATAATTTCCTTGTGAATCACTGGAAACTGAACAGGCTGACTTGAATGGACACCAAGCTGTAATTTTTGGATTTTTCCATGGCTACATCCATATTTTACACTTTGAGGGACTGTATCATTTATTGTTACACAATTTGTATTTATGGGGAACTTTTTTCCTTCACTGAGTTATAGATTAGCCTCTCCAGGTGTCAGTTTTTGTACATCTTGTAATACTCTGTACATATTTTATAGTGTTTATATTGATAACTTACTGAAATATATATATATATATATATATATATATATATATATATATATTTTTTTTTTTGCCTGAGTTAGTTTCAGTAGTCTGCTGGCCATGTTTTCTGGTGGAACCCATTGTGATGTAATATACATATACAAAGTGTAGAAAATTTGTTCAGAGCATTTTTTTCTGAAAGCTTAGTGTTTGAATGTTAAGTTTTTGGTTTCTTTGTTAGCGGTAGTGTACTTTTTGAAAGATGGATGTAATTTTTAAAACAAATGCAAACAGTTGGCACAGCATGGGTAATGGTAGTTCTCAAGGCCTCATAAAAGATGACTTGACAGTTTTGGTACCTTTACCCTTTAGAAAACCAAACTGCAAATATTTTTGAGAACTAAAATTTGAATACTTCCACTGGAAAAATTGTGCCACATAAATTGGTGTCTTTTTGGTTTGAGAAGTTCATGCCTGTTGTGTGACTTGTTTAAAGGAGAACCACATCCACAGACTCAGTGTTATTCCATCATGGTTTGGTGTTTCCTTCATTTTAACCCCACTTTGGGACTATTTACAGGTTTCTAAATATTTTTATATGTAACTTTAAGTCTGACCACATCGGGTCTAGCATCTTGAAGTGATCCTAATTGTTTAGTCTGCCTCTAGGTATCCCACAGTGCAGTGCTTGTCAGTGAAAAAAATACATCTGGTGTTACTGTATTGACTTTACATGCATACACTGCTGTCTTTCATTCAGTTAGTTTTAAGTAACATTTCATGCCATTGAATGACTACTGAAAACACAGTGCAAAATGTCACATGACAGACTTTCAAAAGTGCTTTTTACTGCTGCTTCTATTAAAATGGCTAAATTGCAGTCTTTTTTGAAGCCTGAATTGTACTACTTAAACTCCTCTCCCATTCCCCTTCACACTTAACTTTCCTAGCTGTCAAAAGTGCTAAGGGGAATTTGAGCTGTTACCTGCAGTGATTGACTGCTTACAGCAGGGGAATTTGAGCTGTTGCCTGCAGTGATTGACAGCGTACAGCAGGATAGTTGACTCATGTACTTGTTCTAGCCTTACTCACTTTATGGGTAGGGGAAGGACCAGGGAGCTGTGACATGAAAGCATGGGTGGGGTTTTAGGACAGTTGTGGTGATGTTAGTTTGGGGAGGGAATTTGCCAGAAAACTACCTGTATTCATTGGCCATGATGGCATTAAGGAATTGGAGACTGCAGCAAGCTTTTCCCGAACGTGATAAAAGTTGTTTGAAAGTGAAACTGCCCACGGTATGGTAAGGTACTGTTCTAGTGGAGAGAAATAGTTGATGTAAAATATTTTAAATGGTGTATTGTTTATTCATAACAAGGATTGTAAATAGGAAGAAAAAGGACAGAGAAGTTGAACGTTTAATAATAGAATCCCGTTGTTGTCCTTTAAACACTGGTCTTACAACTACAACCTGCAGTTTCTTCCTTATTTCTTCTCTCATAATAAGCTGCACTGCAGTGATCGTGTCTTTTCAGTCATGACGATCAAACTTTGGGAATCCCTACCCTCCAACTTAAGAAACATTCCATGCTGGGTTATACAACTTTCTCCCCAGTGCTTTGTTTTTCTGTTGGTGAGTATTTTAAGTCCTTGGTTCTAATGTTGTCAGAACCATTAGACTTGCAAAGATGCAGATTGTTGAAGGCAAGCGAGACAGACATCTGCTCCCCTTAAAAGATAAGGCACTGAATTAAGAGAGCTTCCAGCCTCTCTGATAGTTTAAGGTATTTAAGACCTTTGGTCTTTTTGTTAGGGAGTATTTCAAGTCTTTCTAATGGTGTTTTGTACGTTTTTAGTGAATTGTTTCTTAAAGGGGGCATTGTACTCAGAAAGTGGTCTGAGCAGTACCCGAGTGTAAGGGAGTGATAAAATCTAGAAGATTTAGGATTTTTGCTTGGAAGTGTTTTACATAGACATTTCTGTACTGCAAGTAGATTACAGAGAAATTTTCCTCAGACAGCAAATGTTTGAGGTGTGATAGTGAGGAAAGAGGTAATTGGGAACACATTTTCTGGTAGTACAGTGAGTTGGTAAACTTTAAGATTCCCTGTGGGATGCATTGTCGGAGATGCTGGATGGGCAGACTGGTATGATGAGGGAGATCATTTTTCTGCGCTATGATACAGAATTGGAATTGCCTAGACCTGGTAAGTCCTTGCTGTGTCTAATTATATTGGCTGCCAAAAAAGCAGTTCCTGGAAAATGGAAATCCAAAATCTAAACCAACTATACTAGAAGTACTGAATATAGTGAGATAAAACAAGTGGAATTGAGATATTTAGAAAATGGTAGGAACAAACTACATAGGAAAAAAATGAGATTTGTGGGAACAATACATACAGGGGAGGAATAAATGAGCTATGTAATGTCTCAAAATGATTAGGTAGGTTATAAGTGATGCATAATGTTTTGCAGCTGAGAGTGTATTTATGTACATGACTCCTTATGTCGTAAGTGATGGTTTAATAAAGATGTTTCTTGCCTTAAAAAAGGGGAGAAGGTTAGATTACATGATGTGTAGCAGTATAATGTTTGTAAACCTGAACCGGTTAATGCGGTTCGATTTATTTTTATACAAGTCTAACTTTGCCTGTGTCACAAGTGTAATTCAATAAAGGTATTTTAAAAAAGTGTGTAAGGGAGTGATTACTTCTTTAGACTTTGAAGGTATCCCTTTTGTAAATAGCTGTGCTGAATAAAAATGATTTTTCTATGGCTGTGTCACATGATGCATAAGAGTTCTAGAAATGCTGACTAAATTTTCATTTCAATGTGTTGTCATCTATGTAGCATGATTAGAAGAAGGTAGTTTTAACTAAAAGTAATGATACTGCAATTTTTAAAAGTTGGTTTCAGCGCATTTTTTAGTACACAATTGTTCACTGGGGAGAGTTCACGTTGGAAGGTTTGGAAGTTGGAGGGAGTTAATTGCAGCCGGTTTGAAGTCGCTTGAAGACTTTAACCAGGGGTCTTGGCTCACTTCTTGGAGTTCTGAAACGTAACAGCAAAAAGGAGAGGTCATAGCACCAAGCCCTGAGAGGCAATACTTGTCATTTTCAAATATTCTGATGAGGTGTCTAACACCCTGTGTGATTTTCTTTCTTTAGGTTAACTCATTTAGATGTTCTTAGGACTATTGTTATTCAGCTGCTAGATTTCCATTGTTAAAACATAAAAAAATAAACCCACTTTTCCAATAAATGTAGCATTTAGCATTATATTAAATCAACATTAATTGGCAACAATTTAGAAACACCATCCAAAAGAATCATTCATACCAGTATGTTTTAGTAATTGTGAAAAGCATCTAATGAAAGTACTTAAGTCTGCATTTAAAGTTACACTAGTGGTTAAAACTTCATGTTGTATAAAACTAGAATGATGTGTATAAAAATTGTCTAAATAAAGCATTTTCTGTGAGTGGCGTTTAATAAAACTGCAATTACAGTAATATAGAAAACACTTAAGGATGGCAAAGGCTACATAAAATAGGACAGCTATTCAGCACCATCAAAGAATTATAGCTACGTAAAATAGGGGCATTTAAAACTATTTGTTTAGCATTATCAAAGAACTGTGTAAGCGTTTTGGCCACTTAAGCACACATTCTCATTCAGTGTAGTTGCATAAAGCATCAGTAATTTTAAAGCAGTTGTATTTTGAATTTTTTTACACACACACACACAAATAAATAAATATATATATAATATATATATATATATATATATATATATATATATATATATATATATATATATATATATATATATATATATATATATATATATAATGTGTGTGTGTGTGTGTGTGGGCAGAGCACTGATCCACATGGACAACTGTTTAGGCTAGCCAGGGTATAAAGTTGAAGAAAGTGGCTTGGGGTCGTTCATCGTGAATACTGCTTGGTGGTTTTGGTTCAAGAGTTTAAATGATTACAAGCTGTATAAAGTGCTCAGTAGTGGAGTAAGATTTGAGTATCTGCATAAAGCAATAAATGAATACACTTTGCAAACGGATAAATGGATTAAATTATTTTCCAGACATTTTGTTGAAAGATCCCCATTGAAGGTAAAAGTTGTGAACATATGAACCAGTACCACTGATGTACTAAATGTTAGTCGCATTATCTGTTGATAACTGGAGGTTTTATGTAGGCCACAGCAATCATTTTCTACTGCATACAGCTATAGTGAAAATTAAGTTAAAGCTGCCCCCCCATCCGAAGAGTCGGAACTGTAGTTTCCCATTTGCATTGGGCATTGCTGCAGGCATTAGGCATGCTGTTGGCAGATAAAATTTCCTAAGCTGTTTAGAACCCTCAGCTTTCATGTTGCACACAACAGGTGCCCCATGTCTCCCTATATCTATGTTGTTGAGTTCCGACATGGAAAAGGGCCCCAGGCTGCTGTTCTGTACTTCTGATGAAGAAACTCTATAAGCAGTAAGAGAGAGACACTTGTTTGGTAAAAACTAATATAAGGCAGTAACCAAGAATCAAATGAAACTGCAGAAGTATCTTGAAAACTGTAAACACTTTTCCTTCAGTTAATCTCTCTTGTACTGTTGGAAGTAGCTGGAGAACCCCCACCACATTTGGCTTTTTATACTGCTTTTAGTTGAAACTAATTTTACCAGTTCAGCAGACTCCGCTTTAACAGAGTGAAAACTCCCATTGTGAAAGTGGTTCCCTCAACTACAGTCTTCTGCTGAGACATGTTCAACCTGCAAAAAAACATTGCTGAAGTAGCGACTGTCCATCTAGGGGAACATCTTGTCAGAACATGTTTTTTTTGTGGGAAGCCCACTACACTTGCCCTCATTTGCATCCTTCCACCTTCTCTATGTTGGTTCTAGAGTGCTGTATTTAATTAGCACACATTCTAGCACTGCTTCCACTTGTGCATTGCACACCAGCCAGAGACAGTTTACTGCTCTGTCTGTAATTCTGCTTTCCTCACCAGCTTACTTCCAACCACTGACTCTTCCTCTAACCTTTCCATTTGTTAGAATTTTTGATGTAGTTCTTCAAACTACAGTAACACCCTTAACCCAGTATATATGTTGCTCCAAATCAGTACCTCTACTACACATTTAAAACTATGGGTGAGAATAAATTCTTAAGAAACCTCATAGTACACCTCCAGTTAATTACATGAATTACAAACCCTAGCCACATTGCAGTGCTTTAAAACCTAATACGATATCTGTCTTTTCCGTAACGTTATATCACGGCAACCTTTACCTTGACCCCGCAGTCCCACTAAATCCACCCATTATTGCATATCATTCAAACACTGAAGAACAAATAGGTAATAATTTCTCCTTCCTTCTGTAAAATTATCTCTAACTGCCCAGATGTCCACAGCTATAGATTAATATAACTCGGTGAGCCCCATACTTTCCTAAGACCTCTTTTGCTTAACTCCTGAGGTATAAACGGGTACCCACCAAATGCCCCTCAACATGCCCAGCCCTTCATTATAGGGATGTACGCTCTAACTCTGGTCCTAACCAAAATTCCACCTGTTTACATAATTGACTTCAGTGTAGAAGAAAAACATGGGCAACACCCATAATAAAATAGTCTAACTAAAACTCAACATTTTTGCATACGCTTCTTGTAAAGTAAAAGTCCTTCATGTTCTTCATGCAGGGTTTCACATCACACATCTCCTCTCTCAGTAATTGAGACATGGTAAAATCTTCAATACATTCCTATCATTTTCATAGTATGCTGTACACAGGAGAAAGTGCAAAACAGACAGTTAACTACAGTTAACCCCTACTTGCAGTGTAGCCACCCAGTTTAATAACTCTGAACTGCTCATTACCTTCCTTAAACTAAATACTTGCAAAAGCATCTGCCTCTTTACCATGTGCATTCCCCACTGTTGAAGATGTTCCATTCTGCATAGCCAGCAGTATCCCCCAAAAACCTATAATCCCTGGAATTCTGCAGTCAGAGATGGTCCTCAGCTCTCCATAAACCTATATGCCTTCACACAAGTTGGCAGCACTCCCACGAGACAAAACAATACGAAGACACTTTAGAGTGGCTACTAATATCTGATCGCATTAAAATTGCATCAGATGTTCCCAGACACCATTAGTGATCACATCCCACCCTGTGCCAGTAAACACCTCTTATCCATTCCAAAACACCATTTTGACAGTGTATAGAAGACGGTTCATGAAGTACTTTTGTAGAGGCCTTAAAGTCATGCAGTTGGAATCCCCTAGACTGCCTTCCACTTGATGACGCAACACTACAGTTTTCTTAGCATAAACAGATTTCCTCCCGAGTGAAATTGCACCCTACCCTGTGGCTTACACATTTAACCAAAGTTCTCCTAAGAAATGACAATAAAGCATGGTCCGCGTGGTTAAAACATGAAATAAGAGCCACCAAACCTTCACAAACAACTTTGAAATGTCAATAAAGAAGAAAGTAACTTAACCAAAAGAAAATACTTCCTTGCACTGCAAAAGTCCAACCCAAACCAACCAAAATACTTCTGTAAATTCAGTGAATGAACAAATTGCTTCACCTGGGTAGTACCAAACTGCCAACTCCTCCCCTAACCTTCTGAAGCTGTTACTGTTAATGAGGCTGCTGAAGTAACACCACCACCACTGATCAGACCTACAGTGTGTACCCTACTTCTCCCAACACCAGCTTCACCCTGAAATAAATTCTCACAGACACAATAATAATAAAAAAAAAAAAAAAAAAAAAACTGCTCCCAAATTTTAACCTACATCTCTGGCTACAGACAGCCTTCTAAGCAGAGTACCTTAAAATTTTTGCAGAAGCTATAGTGTACCCATTTTCCGTTCTACTTGATGGGTCAGTCCAGGAGCAGTACATTCCAGGCATGTGGAAAAGATCTTATATCATACCACTATGTAAAGATTGTAGCTCTGTAGAACAATGTCATGTAATTGCTGTCTTTCAGAAATGCTTTAGAAATGTGTCCATATAAAATTGTTCAAATATTTCTTAAACAGTGAAATTTTCTCCTCTATACAGCTCTGCTTCAGAACAATCACAACACTATATAAAAGGTACTTCATAACTACTGTCAGCCTCTGTATACTCCTTTTAAAAACTAAAACCTTAGCCACTCAAACGGAGCCTTGCATTGGTTCTGTAGCTGTCTTTCAACCAGACACCAAGCTTGTCAGATGGTAGCCCAAAGTACTCTCCTCCTTTTAACGTTTGCAATAAGGATACACCAGCATTCAGGTTTGGGGCCTTTTTGACCAGATAGCTTCTAGTTGTGTTATGTTGGTACAAAATGCCGAAGACTCAACACACATCTGTATTAAAAAATCTTTAACTCTTTGCAAACAAAGCTCAAGAATCATTTTCCTCCGAGTCTTGACTTAACTCTCATCTCATGCTAAATACCCAAAAGGCCAAATTGCTCCTTCATTCCCAAATCGCACGATATTACTAAGCCAGACCTAACAATTTACTTCCCTAAACAACATTCAAAGATTTAGTGGGTTATTAACGCCAAGCTACTCTAGGTGACTGATCTAAAATTTGATTTCTACATGCAAGTAGTAGTAAGAAAAGTAGTAGAAATGACTCCTCAAACATGAGGCACTACTATACCACATCAATTCTCACTGAAGACAACAGAAAAACTGTAGCTTTTGCCTACATACTTCAGCACTACTTTGACTCTTCCGTATTTGCTAATCTGCTCTCCATCTCTACTAAATAAATACAATGCTACAGTAAAATTGCAGAATTCACTTTAAACCTTCCCCTTGGGTCTTGTTGTGAAGCTCCCCAAAAACCTCATATTGCTGGAACTACCTCAGTAAATCGGCTACACTCACTTATGGCACACAGTCTAGTCTATAAAATCATTGCATGTAGAGTGTAAAAAATATCCTCATACTATACATACAAATGCGAAGCCTGCAGTCCACATACAAATCCTTAAACATACACAAATCTTACAATTCAGCAGGGAAAGTCTTGTATGGGAACCCAATCTGTAGAATATGGAACCCTCTCCTTGTAAGCATAAGGCTCCATGATGGCCTTTTCTTCAAAACACAGTTGAAAACCCACCCAAAAGACTCTCAGATGTTTCTTTTAACATACCAGGATAGTCCCAACTTCTTCCATTTACTTTCTGTCTTGGACCTCCTCACTTATCTTGGCAATACGTAAGCCTGTTGGGATAATCAAAGTCTTCTGTAAGAAAGTCATACATAATAAAAATGTTTTGTAAATTAATTATATCCATTAGTAATTGTTTCTATACTCCAACTCACTTGAAATTAATTGTTTTTAAATTTGAATGCATTTAATTTTTAAAACTGCTAGCATTCTCTTGTTGTATAAACACCTTTATTGAATTATCACTTGTGACATATGCAAATTTACGTTTATATAATGTAAGCTCACACTTATAGAAGCCGCGGTGGTGCAGCGGTAGCGTTGTCGCCTTGCATCAAGAGGTTCTCTCGTTAGATTCTCGGAGTGCCTTCTGGGTGGAGTCTGCATGTTCTCACCGCGGTCGAGTGGCGTTCGAAAGACATGCGTAAATGGGCGTGCCTTTGTTGAAGGTTGGGTGTCAAGCTGGCACCTCGGCACCATAAAAATCTACTGCCAATCATTAGCGGACCGAAGTTCTGCTGTGGCGACACCTAACCAGGAAAAGCCGAAAGAAGAAGAACAATTTTATAAATATTTATACTTAACATATATTGCTGTATGTAGTATAACCTAAGCAGTATTAGATAAATTATTCAATTCCTACTTTTTAACAAGAAATATCTTTATTAAACCATCATATGCAATCATGCATTTATATCTCAGTTAACCAGCACCCATGGGGATTCATAGATGTCGGATAACTGTAGTTTCTGATTGCTTGAGAGCATCTATTAAAAATAGGCCTGACTAATACTGTACCCTATACTATTTGTTTGGTTTGACTTGTTCTCAGGGTGGTAGGGAGGGAATGTATTCCTATCTTCCTTTCTAAAACTCTAAAAACATAAGGTATGTTTCTGGGGGGGGGGGGGGTGACAAGTGTAACACATGAAAATTGTACTGTTTCTTCGATTTATTTATTGCTGGTTGCTTCAGTTCTGGTTAATTGAGAGGTTACTGTATAAAAGATAAACCACCCAGACTTAATCCTACTTGCAAGCATTTTACATCACAAACCATACTGCCAGACTCCCATTTGCAAGCATACATCACTTATAAATCTACCCAATCATTTTCAGTCAAACAGTACATAGCTCATTTAAGTCCTGTCTGCTTTTAAACATCATTCCCTCCGTATGTATTGCACCCACATTTGCTCTTTTTTTTCTATGTAGTTTGCTCCTATCATTTTATAAAGATCTCCGTTCCAGTTGTTTTATTTGTGTTACTATATTCACTGCTATATTCACTGCTTCTAGTATAGTTGGTTTAGATTTCCATTTTCTAGTAATTGCGTTTTTAGCAGCCATCATAATTAGACACAGCAAGTCTTACTATGTCTAGGTAGTTCAGATTTTGTGTCATAGCTCAGAAAAATCATCTCCCTCATCACACCAATCTGCCTACTCAGCATCTCTGACAGTGCATCTTGCAGGGAGTCCTTAAAGTCCACCAGCTCACCACGCTCCCAGAAAATGTGTTCCCAATTACTTTTTTCTTCCCTGTCACACCTCCAACATTTGCTGTCTACTCGAGGAAAACTTCTCTGGAGTCTACTTGGGGTATAAAAATAGCTATGTAAACTTTGCCAAGCAAAAGTCCTAAATCTTCTAGATTTTATTGCATATTTGGGAGACGTGTATATATCTCCCATTGTTTTGTTTTTTTCTGAATTGCTTATCCAGTCTCACTTCCCAGTCCTTTCTAGTCTCCTCTTAATCTCATAATGCAATATTTTATATGTTCTACTAATTGTTCCTTTTTTAATGGCATCTTCTTTTCTAGTTTCTACTAAAAACTGAACCAGTGATGGTCTTTCGATTGGGATCCTTCTCTTTTCCTATACTCTGCCTTCCCTATCATGGATTGATATCCATCTCTAACTTGCAGCCCAAATAGAATGGGAAGAAGCCAAGAATTTATCATCTTACCCTCTCTAGTTATTTGCTCCCAATACCTTGGTTCCTTTGCCAGTTTTCATCAATAAATTCCAGCCCCCTATTGTCTGTTAAAGGTCTGCATCCAAAATCCCAATCTCTCGTTTCTTAAGCCACTCCCCTGTTTCATCATCTTCACTTTCCACTTTGAGTGATTAGTTTTCTGCTTGTTCTATGTATAGGAGCCTTAACTGTGTAGCTGTGAAATGGCTGTTCAAGTCCAGGTTATCCCAATCTGCCCTGTTCTGCTGGAAGAATCAGCTTGTCCCCCTTGACCTTTGGTGTCTTCCCCTCTCAGATAAAGTCCTTCAGCTCCTTACTAATTGCTGTCCATAACTTCTCCTCTGGCTGATTTAAAAATGTCTGACCTGTTTGTAAGATTGATGGGACTAAAAACATTTTAACTGCTTGTATCTTACTGTCCATATCCTTATAATAAAGCTTTTATTTTTCTCAGTTTTTGTACTATCTTTTGTTTAGTGTCTTCTCCTATATCCTTAGCTACCACACCAGAGTAATTTTTAATCCATACTCCTAAATACGTTATGTTATGTCCCCATAAATAAAACTGCTAGCATTCTCCAGAAACTGGTTTCACCTTTATATTCTGCTGTTCCCCTTTTTAATTTCTTCAAATATTTTGAGTTTCTCATACCATGACTGGAATGGACCCCATTCCTAAGTCAAAGTTCGTGAAATTAGTATTGCTTCTTCGCAGTACCTGCAATGTGCCCAGTAATGACATCTCCAGCAATTCGTATGGAGTTGCATGTATTGGCATATCTAAATGATTGTAGACTCAACACCTGTTGCTCCTACTACACTTGGAACTATCTGGGTATCCTCAACATTGCTATTGTTTCTGCTTGCAGATCCTGGTATTTTATGACTAAATACGATCGATAATATGCAGGTTATCAATGAGCACCACAGATTGTGGTACTTCTAGGATTCTGTTTCATGAATTTTGTTTGTTTTTGTGGCGCTTTAATGTATTATTGGAAGTGTGGACCTTTTCTCCCTGGGCCTCCTGTGAAAAAAGTTTCCATGCTCTGTTGGACTGCACCTTGTAACTTTCAAATGTTAGCTCCACTGGCTACCTGTTCATCAGCAAGGCTTTACATTACAATAAATTAATTTTATTGACTTCATTAAACTCTTGGATCATATTTTGTGGACCATTGTCTGATAAGACAACATCATATATGCCTTGTGTTAAACACTGCCTTAATTACACTTCCCTGGATACTAGTACTGTTAAGTTAATCACGTCGTGGGACTTGAAGTAATCTATACATACTGCTTTTCTGGAGTGAAACCAATCTATGCCCAGTCTTTCCTTTTTTTCTTGAAACTCTATAGTTTAATTTTTTATGGTATTACAGCTTTGCAGCACTTGCTGTAGCTATGATTTGTAGTCCTTAAGAGGACTTGTGTAGTGCTTGTCTTCCTTTCAGCTCATTTGTTACTTCAGGGGTGAGAGCACTCTAATCCATTATTTTCTTATGGGGTTTGTTTTGGACCATTTGTCCCACTGGAGGCCAGATTTGGTATTGGAGAGTAAGTCAGTTTAACTGATGTGTGCGAGTCCTCCTGGATTGCAATTTTCCATGTTTCTTGCAGGGTACAACTGCCAAATTAGGGACCCTTCTACGTTAAGAAGGACAGGAGGCAACCCTGCTATATATTACCAATTTCTGTCGCTCTGTGTACATTCTGAGCTTTAGACAAGGCCAAGTTTGCTCATAAAAGTGTTCCCTTGTTTGATTTTTACATTTATAAATAGTCTGCCCCATCACTGAACAGTGCAGCTTACTAAGTTCAGTAACTGGCCACTTCTTAAAGCTTGCTAACATAATTCATATAGAAATTCAGTTGAGCCTTTGTTTCTTGTAATGTACAAATGATGAGTAGCAGTTTTCCTATGCTGACAGAATTCCTGAATGTATCCCATATTCCTGCTATTTTTCACCTTATTGAAAGGTAAAATGTTAAATACCTCAAAAACTTAACATTTGGTATGCAGAAATGTGGCATGCTGTACCTTTTTATGGATCATTTGTTTAGCCTTCAATATGGAATACAAAGAATTCCTGGTTCCATAGCTTCCAGTTGTGCTATTTTATTTACATCTGGCAAATGCGTACAAAAACTTTGTAGAGTAGGGTTTGTTTGTTGGTTTGCATACAGTCAGCACAGGAACAGCGTACTTTCCACACACACACACACACACACACACACACACACACGTTTCAATCTGATGAAGTTTAATGGGAAGTAAGAAGAAACTGCTCATCTTTATTGGATTTACAATAAATTAAGTGGTTGTAAAGGAAGCTTTTGTGTGCATTGGTGTGGAAAGTACGCTGTTCCTGTGCTGACTAGGGTTTATTTGTCTGCATCTGTTAAATGGTTAAGTACACTGGTCCAAAGATCCTTTTCATGCAATGACTTGGGCCCAACAGGTAACAAGATAGTTATTGTAAAAATAAAATACAAAACTGTTGATGAATGGTGAAATAAAATTAAGCGCCAATGAACGTTATTACAAAATGTAGCCATGCCTCTCTTCTGCTGCAGTTCATAATGCAGTAGCTGCTTCGCTTTGAGTGATAACAGATACTGTTTATGCTATACCATTGGTTTATTTACAGCAAAACACTGAACCAATGAAAGGTCCTGAATTGCTTCATTCAGTTATCGATCCAATCCTTGGTGTTCTTTTGTTAAACTTTTCTCTCATGGTAATTATCCTGTGATTACTTCTATTGGCATAATGGTTAAGGTGTTTGATTCACACCTGGGGTAATTGGTTAAGATTAAAATGGTCCCCAAGGGTGGCTAGCCTAGTATTAAAGTTTAGACTAGCATAATGGTTAAGGTGTTTACCTCAAGTACAAAAAATACAGAGTTCGAATCTGGCCTTTGAGGGAAATTTGATTTCCATGGGCATTGGGTGCTGACTTGTCGAAACATGGGCTAAATTCTTGGCTAGGCTTCTAAGGGCCTCGGGGCCAAACTTTCTATGATCCTATGAATGTCAGAAGTTCCTCTTTAAAGTGAGTCAAATGCATTGCTGGAAGTTCTGCACTGCAGTCATGAGACTTATAAAGCTGTAAAGATAGCTAAAGTACTGGTAAGATTTTTGTTGCGGAACCATGTTCAGATTTGTAAAAAGGACTACTAGCACTAGTGTCTCGCCATACACTGCAAGCTGGAAGAGCAGCAGAATAAGTAGGCTGCTTAATCACAGTCGTTGCTCTCAACTGTCCCTTATTTTGCAGAATGTCCATTTTTGTCTTGCCTGTCAGTAATGCCTAGAGTTTCACACTCCTTCAGAAAATGCATATGGATGTAAAACCTGTTGACTTCAAATTGACAAGTGGTAATGTTTAAAGAAATGTTTATTATTATTTTTATTATTTATTTATTTATTTTTTGCTTTGTCCCTCATTCTTAAGTAAAGAAATTTATCACTCTGGTTGTTGCTTTATTGGCTCACAGTCTAACTTTCAAACGTTAGCTCATTGGCTCATAGTCTTAACTTTCAAATGTTAGCTCCACTGGCGACCTGTTCATCAGCAAGGCTTTACATTTCTTCTCTGGTTTCAGCAGTGAAATACAACCCAGTGTATCATTTCTCGAACTTTTCAGTATTGTAGCAATGCAGAATGCTTTTTGCAAACTTGTACAAATCGTGTTTTTGTTGAATGAAAAAGGATGGTCTGTATAGCACTGTTACGTGTCATCTAGCATAACTTTGATTTTTCACTGCATAATAAATTCTATTTTATCCACTATCGTGTGACTTTTTTTTTTTTTTAAATTTAATTCTTATAACTGTGTTATTGGTTTTTAAATTGAGTGTTAGTTGTTGCGTCTTTTGGCTTTTCCCGGTTAGGGGTCGCCACAGCGGAACTCCGGTCCGCTAATGATTGGTAGTTGATTTTTACGTGCCGAGTTATCAGCCCTGACGCACAACCTTCAACGAAGGTACGCCCATTCACGCATGTCTCCACGCAGAAGACGCTCTAGCTGAGAATCGAACCGGACAGCGTCTTACTGTGAGACGACAACGCTACCGCAGCACCACCACCAAGTGTTAGTAAAGATTTTTATTTCTATGGATACATATGACACTTTTATTTATTGGTTTTGATGAGTCGTACATGTGTGCTAATAGTGATGTTTATATCTCCAATATAGCAGCAGTTCTTTAAAACAATTTTGATAGTCTTATTACGGTATTGACCTTTATTTATTTATTTATTTATTTATTTATTTTATTTTTTAAACAGATGTCTTTTATTGGTTATGCTGCTGCTGTTATCAGAATTTTGTTGATGAAAATATTGCCTAATAAATGCTAGGAACAGCAAGAGGCCAGCTAGCATTGTCTTTTCAAAAATGACTTAATAGGGAGTAACAATCCTATACAGTTAACTCCTGCTGGGTACGAAAGTCTCCATTTCCATCCTACAACCCCCTCCTATATTTCTAACTTCATGTTCCGAAACAACTATTTAAAACCACTGCATGTAATGGGACGTTTAAATAGAACATTGTTGATATTCTTAGTTCTAATACAATAATAGTGCTCTTTTAATTCTAATAATTTTCTGAAGAAGCTGATTTTGAATCAGAAGTCAGCTTTATACAGAGTGTTTTTGGTTAGAGGTTACCCCTCCGATTTAGCACAAATACTGTTGGTACTACTTTTATTTTGGATATGTCTGTTGATGCATTTAACATCAGGTCTATTATTACTAAACTGGAACATCTTGTGTGGAAATAGCAAATTAATACAAGTTGTAGGTGATGGACCTAATTTTGTATATCACAAAAACTGATTGTTTAAAAAAATGCTTACAGTTTGGCTCCATATATAAAAGTACCCCTGACAACAGCAGACACTGTAAGGGGATGTATGTCACTTTATTTTAGAGGGATCCTGTATTGATCTACCCTGTTTGAACAGGACACTTTCCATTGATGGTGTATGCAACTGCAATACTAGTGTCATAGTCTATCTTGCTGTGTGTTCTGTGTGCAATGAATTTATGTAGGTATGTCCACACGACCACTTATTGTATCAGAACTAAGAACATCAGCAATGCTCTATTTAAACATTCCATTACATGTAGTGGTTTTAAAAAGTTTCTGTTAGCTGTTTGCACTAGCAAAAGGAATACAGTCATTTAAAGGCACACATCTAATAACAGTTCAGTTGAAAATCTTCAGTCTTCTACTTTTCAGAAAACATTTAATATTCACGGAGTCATTAATACCACGTTTTTTGTCACCCCCTAACCTGAGCTGCCACATAGTTTCTCTTTGTTCCAGTTGGTCCTTACAGGATACCCCCTTACATTGGTCCTTATAAGACCCCCCCCCCTTATATTTATAACTACATGTTCCAAAACAGAAACTTTTTAAAACCACTACATGTAATGGAATGTTTAAATAGAGCAATGCTGATTTTCTTAGTTCTGATACAATAATAGTGCTCTCTAATTCTTATACTAAGTGGTCGTGTGGATATACCAACATAAAATTCATTGCACACAGAACAAACAGCAAGATAAACTATGACACTAGTATTGCAGTTGTATACACCATCGATGGAAAGTGTCCTATTCAAACAGGGTAGATCAATATAGGACATGTGCTGAGGAAGGATGCTGAGTATATTGGGAAAAAGATGCTAAGGATGAAGCTACCAGGTAACAGGAAAAGAGGAAGGCCTAAGATAAGGTTTATGGATGTGGTGAGAGAGGACATGCAGGTGGTTGGTGTGACAGAGCAAGATGCAGAGGACAGGAAGAAATGGAAACAGATGATCTGCTGTGGCGACCCCTAACGGGAACAGCCGAAAGAAAACGATGATTCCTTTTGCTAGTGCACTTTAAGTAATTGATTGTTTTATTAGGTGATTATTATGATTTGATATATAAAGGGATGCTGTTGTGTGCATTTTATTTCATTCTGATTAAGTCTTTTGAGACAAAAGCGATATTAAACTGTGATTTTTCGCTAGTTGCTGGCGGTTTCCTTTATTGTTTGGTCAGACTGGTGGTTTGGTTTTTTAGTTTTTGCTGTTGCTTCATTCTTGGGACTGTAGTTGATGTGTCTTTCCTGTGGATGGCTGGCCTGAACAAGAACCCACTTTTGGCGATGTCTGTTCATCCTTCACCTGGTACGTTTGATTTTCAAGATACCAATCTGCTTTCCATGTTGGTGTGCATTATGGAAGACGTGCAAAAGACTCTTGAAACTTTGATGGCAAGTAATTATAGAATGACTGGTTTAAGTAAACTGTCTTCACTTAGTTCAGAAGATGACACTGTGGAGACAGTAATTGATAAGACTGCTTCAGTATTTCATTCTGAGAATAACAAGATTGCGTTTAGTGACATTACTGCAGACGTAAACAGTGATTCAGACCCATTTGATGCCTACAATTTAGCTTTAACCTCTACTATGTTTAATGACCGGGATGTAGAGGTGGAAAAAGAGGCTAAAAGACTTTTATCTTTGTTGGAAAAACTACTAAAAAAGTACAGAGTTTTGGTTGTTGAGACTAAGTGCTTTGATAAATGCATACAAGTGGGAGTAGTACCCAAGGGTCTGCGTTTTTTTAAATGCCCTAATGGTGTACTTCCAACTGAGTCCTCCTTTTCTGAATTGGTGTCTCTTTTTTTCTAAAACGGGGCTTGACTTGTTAAAATTGCTTGTTGGTCGCAATAAGAAACTAATTGAGCAGGTATGCAGTGATATTATTAAGACAGAAGCTTCTTTGCAGAAGCTTATAAGAAATATACCCTGTTTTAAACAAAGATTACTGGTTTGCTTTCTTCTATGGAAGAATTTGAGCAGGGTTTAATACAGAGAAAGCTAAAGAAGTTACAATGGGATGCCGATTCATATTCTAACAATACTGCCTTTTCCCATTTCTCTGATGTTAAAAAGGCTATTGGCTTCTTTGACACAGAACCAACTTAGGGGTCGCTATAGAAACCAAGGAGCTTCTGGTCTTCCTACTTCCTTTAGTGAAGTTATTAAGACAGGTGGTGATGTCATTTCTGGTTTGACTTCTGACTGTTCCTCAAGTGAATCGGCTGATGGTGTTCCTGCTGAGAATGTATTAGATATGAATGATATGTCTGATACTTCTGGTGATGAGCAGGGTGAAATTAATGGTTCTGGTCGCATTCCAGTTAATGCAGAGCGAGTCCCCAGAAGAGGCCTGTTTTATGTCAGAACGAGACGGGTGATGTGTGAAAGACTTCCCCAAGGAACAAGAAAAAGTAACTGCTTTTACTGAAGATTCTAACACAGACTTTTTGAAGGAAAAAATGTGTAACTTGTCTTGTTGTTCGTTTACTTCTGATCAGTTATTTGTTTTAGGGCTTGGTTTTAACTTTGTTCTTAGCAAAAGGATGAATTTAGGACACACACTGTTGGATTTAAAAATGTTTTGTTGTAAACTAAATTTTAAAGGACCACTACGGGCAAATGATGAAGAAAACATATATTTTTTAACTTGTCATGATTTACTACACCTCCAAAAGCTGCTTGCATTAAAATAAGTACCCATTCCTTATTTTATTTTGTTTTTACTCTTGTCTGCCCTCATGGGGGCAGACATCGTGATTCCTTTGGAAAGCTAAATCTGTCCCATAATGCACAGACTGAGAACAAATAGCCCTATCATTTGTTGTCAGACTAGACTTCCATTCACTTAGAATGGAACACCTGAAAAAAACTGCCAAGTTTGCGAGTCTGCAGCTCATGTGTCATTGACTGGTATGCGCTGAGTTTTACAAATGTTGTTCCTACTGATATACTACACATTCTTTGAAAGAAACTTGCAAAAGTGTCAACAAATTACTGAGATAAAAAAGACTTCACAAGGAGCAGTTTTGCAAGTTTCAGTTCCTGGCCAGGTTACTCCTCTCAACTCCCCTACTTCAGTGGGCAACAGTCTCACATTTCCAGCTTTGCTAGATTCAACTATTTTGTCAGCTTTGCATGACAACAGACAAAAAAAAAAAAAAAAAATCACAGCCTGGTGTTCCACTAAATCTGTTCCCTTGTATGTCTCTATGCCTCTTCACTTCTGAATAGCATTTCCCAGCAATATAAAAAAAAAAAAAAAATGTGCACAGTAAAATATTCAACTTATAATACATTTTGACTGCTGACATGGTTATCTTTACATAGTTATTCTCTTATTGTATAACCTGAACTTATGGCATTTAATGATAAATTTTACAACAGTTCTCAGTTTCTTAACAATGACCTCCCAAGCCTCTGATGTGACCTAGTACTTTTTCTTACTATTGCTTTATCTAGTTTGTCTTAGTTGTATACCTGTAGCATGTCTCTCATCCTCTCAGCAACAGACTCCTGGAGAAAACTTTCAAAGCAGATACTTGCATTGAAAGAGTAGCAGCAGTTGTAGCAGTGAAACTACACTCCAAAACAATGCACTCAAACATAGTACTGACAAACACAGGGGAATGTATATGTCTGAATCAAGCAGTGATGAAATTGCTAGAGACTTCACTGAGCACAATTTTACTCCTAATCTCTCCATTTCATAAGCCATAACATTTCATCACACTTAAAGGCACACATCCACCTTCCGCAAACATAGCTTCCCACACCCACACAACACAAAAGGAGCCACTTTTGAGACTTTAAGTATTTTTATTCTGTTTATTTGCTAAGTTTTTCTGCATAGCCGCCTATTTTGAGCATTTTCTGGCTTGTTAAATTTGATTTCTGCATTAGTAACTGTATTTACAGCACAACCTAGAGCTGTTTACTGAATTTCCTGTTTGCACTTATTTTTAAAATCGTTTTTTTTCTCAAAACTTGCATTTTATCTGTCTTTGGCCTAGCACTCTTGTGTGGGGTCATTTACTGCACTGTTATAACTTGTTGATACTTGTTAACCTCTGCTATCTCTGAAAAAACAAAAAAAAAAAAACAAAAAAAATCTTGCTTTTTTCCCACTTTTCTGAGATTTAAAAAAGTTCAGTTACAGGCTTGCTGTTCTTGAACTGTTTGTAAGTTTCTGTAAGTTTCTGTGAGGCCATTTTTTGCTTGGGCTAAAGGAAAGTCTCTCTGTTGATCAGTGGCAGTGAAAAACATTGAGCAGCCTGCCTGCCCCTGTGGGAGTGGTTACTGACGTGAAACTATAGTTTTATTGGCCATTTTGGGTCAATTCCTAACTCCTTCATCTTCCTCTCAAAAACCCTGTTTTGCGCATTTTTGTGCATAGCGCAACAGCGGGCAGCGCCGCCTAATTGTGTTTAAACTATTCCTGGCTCCACAAAGTTATTAGGGACCTGGAGACCCAAGTTGATAGCAATCTCTCCTTTGAAAACCACATTGCCAAAGTGGTTAGAAAGACCTTCTACATAGCCCACCTCATCACGAAGGGTTTCACATCTAGATCAAGAGAGGTAATCGTGCCCCTTTATTCATCCCTCATCAGGCCCATCATAGAATACAATGCCCCTTTTGGGATGTACCTTACCCGACACCTGCAGCAATTAGACCCCAAAAGTATCTCACCAAGAGGATCAAGGGTCTCAAACAGATGCCATATGCTGCTCGGTTAAAAAAACTCCAGCTCTACTCAGTTTGCATGCCGCCTACTTGAGGCGATCTATGCCTGACATACAAAGCTATGTCAAATCCAGAATTAATGGACATGCTCCACCTCAGTAAATCTAAATCCCTTAGAGCCACACGCTCGAGGGACTTGAACCTCAGCACAGAAATAAATAGAACTTGCTGGAGGGACAGGTTCATAACCCAGAGGCTCCCTTCGCTCTGGAATAGAATTCCAGTTCATGTGAGGCAGAGCACCTCACTGAATCTCTTCAAGAAGAATCTCGATAAGTGGATGGGGGATTGTAGGTTTGTCCCAGGGATTACTGCCGTGTCACTATTAGACAGAGGCACAGTAAACTAAACCTTAAAAAGGGCACAGTATACTCCAATCAAGGGGTGGCGTAAGCCATACAGAATCGGGCTAGGCTTATAATTGCCCCAGGGCAGATAGCCTAGTACGAACCTATGAACCTATACCAGTCAAATTTAAGGCTTTTCCCACCTCTCTGCAAAACACTGCTGTAATGGCTTTGGCAAACACATGAAAATGATTGATGGGTGTTGGTTCAAGACTCCCATCCATATCTCACAACAGTACAGATTTTTGCAGAAAGTCCAGATTTTTTTGTCTGTTTTTCATAAAATTGCAGTTTTCTGTCAAATCACTGGCAAATCATTGAACACTGAAGTCAGAAAGTTGACAGGCATTTGATTTTCAGACTTCATATCCTTAAGAAAATTCACTCTAATGCAAAACCTGTTTATCAACTTTCTAAGTTTGTAAGTGCAATATTTATAAATTGTCCCATTTTTGGGCCTTTGTCCCCTATTATTTATGGCCTTGTCCAGATTTCTGGTTCTATGATGTTGCGAGGTATGCGGCCATCCCTTCCTACTGGAGCCAGTCCACTGCACTTGCACAAGTGTCCCCCTCAGCAGGGCAGCAAGCAGGTATCCGTGCAGATTTGCTTTATAGTTCTTTTACACACACACACACACACACACACACACACACACACACACACAGTAAATCTTGTTGTCCATGTTATTTATTCTTTTCCTTTGTTTCGTTTCTCTTACTTGTAATGTTACTTTTACTCATTTTTTCTCCTGCCTCCCATATCTACCCTAATTATTACTTCTAACAAATACTTTTTCTCACTCTTTCTTCTCTTCCCCTCCTCCTCTTTATCCACTATTTGAACTTTTCCACTCTGACATTTGCTTTATGGGTAAATAATGAACTGTCACCCTTATGTCAGCACATTTCAATGCTACATAATATTGTATTTAGTCTAATAATAGGTTCATAGGTAGGTACTAGGCTATCGGCCTAAGGGCCTACGTAAGCCTAGCCAGCAAGTTTCCCTGGCTTATGCCACCCAAGAAAGTTATTTTCCTGTGCCACTGTCGAGCAGAGCCACAGAAGTGATTCCTGGGGTATATTTTCCTATCTCCCATCCACTCAAAGATTTTTTCTTGAAGTGCTAATGAGGAACTTTGTTTGACATAGATGGGTAGCTTGTTTCAGAGTATGGGAAGTCTCTGGGACAGGAATCTCTCTCTCCAGCATGTCCTGTGTATTGTGGTGACAAGGTTTAGGTCCCTAGAGCGTGTAGCTCAGAGTGATTCAGATTTCTTTAGGTGTAGCACGTCCAACAGCTCTGGGTTTGACATAGCTTTATATGTTAGGCAGAAATCACCTCTGAGTAGGCAATATGCTATGGAGGTAAAGCTGGAGTTTTTTTTAGATGGTCAGTGTAGGGCATCTGTTTGAGGCTAGTAATCCTCTTTGTGAGGTACTTCTGCAGCCTTTCCAGCTGCTGCAAATGTCTTGTGAGGTACATTCCAAAAGGGGAGTTGTAAAGGGGGACAATGACCTGTTTTTTTTCCTGGATGAGAACCTTTTTGTGATGAGGTGTGCCACGTAGAAGGACTTACTGACTACTGTGGCGATGTGATTATCAAAGGAGAGACTACTGTCCACCTGGGTCCCAAGGTCTCCTCACACATTCGGTGTTGAGTAGACTACCACCTATGTGGTAGCTCACGGGTACAGAGTATTTTTTTTACAAAAGGGCCTCACTGAGACAGATACCTGGTAAGCCATGGCCTCAAGCTCAATGCCAAAAAGTGCATTGTCATCCCCTTTGGTAAAAACTGTGTACCCATGAACTACAACATAGGCGGTAGTATACTTAACACCAAAAGTGTGATAAGAGACCTTGGGACACAGGTGGACAGTATTCTCTCCTTTGATAATCACATTGCCACAGTAGTCAGGAAATCTTTCTACGTGGCACACCTCATCACAAAAGGCTTCTCATCCAGAAAAAAAGAGGTCATTGTTCCCCTCTACTCATCACTCATTAGACCCATTATAGAGTACAACGCCCCTTTTGGTATGTACCTCACAAGACATCTACAACAACTGAAAGGCCACAGAAATACCTCACAAAGAGGATTACCGGCCTCAAACAGATGCCCTACGCAGACCATCTCAAAAAAACTCCAGCTTTACTTCGTCGCATATCGCCTACTCAGAGGTGATCTTTGCCTAACATACAAAGCTATGTCAAACCCAGAGCTTTTGGACATGCTCCACTTAAAGAAATCCCAATCCCTCCAAGCTACACACTCTAGGGACCTTAACTTTGTCACCACAATAAACAGAACATGCCGGAGGGATAGATTCCTGTCCCAGAGACTTCCCATACTCTGGAATAAACTACCTATCTATATCAAACAAAGCTCTTCATTAGCGCTCTTCAAGAAAAATTTTGATGATTGGATGGGAAATAGGAAATTCACCCCGGGGATCACCTCTGTGGCTCTGCTCGACAGTGGCACAGGAAAATAATTTTCTTGGGTTGTAAAAGCCAGGGTACCTTTTTGGCTTGGCTTGTATAGGCCCCAGGGCCAATAGCCTAGTTACCCACCTATGAACCTACACGTTCCATGGCCTTGCAGACCAAGCACATCAGGCTAATAGTATGATAGTTCCTGGGATTAGTGGTGGCTCCCCCTTTGTGGAGTGAGATAACTGTTGCTGTGTGCCATTCAGTGGGCACAAAGCCTGATGTGAGGCTATGACTGAACATGGTGCTTAGGTGTGGAAGCCAGTTCCTTCTGAAGTTCATGTAAAACGCAGCCTGGAATGTTGTCCAGTCCCATGGATGCTGTGTGTTTGGCTTTAGAGAGTGCAGCTTTTACCTGTGTAGTTGTGATTACAGGGACTCTGCATTCTTCCTGTATAGATATGGGCCCTTTAGGGTGCGAGAGGGTGGTAAAGTTAGCACTGAACCTATCTGCCAAAATGTTGGCAATATCATTTGGTTCTGTAATTTTCATACAGTTGTGCTGTAACTCAGAGCAGATCTGGGTGCCATTGAGATTCTTGACATAGGTGTAGAATGCTTTGTGGTTGTCCTTAGAATCCGTGGCGATTTTTATTTTCATAGCTAGCTGTGGATGCTCCTATAAGGGATCTCAGTGTCTTACTGAGGCTGACCAGGGAGCTCTACCACTCATGGGATTTTACTCTCTTTTGCAACAATTTCTTCCTTCTGTTGTACAGTTTGTTTATGGCAGGGGACCACCAGATTGGCTTCCTTTTTTTGGAGGATAGTTTCTTGGTTCTGTTTGGGATAGCACGATCCATGCACTCATGTAAGTCCTTATAGAGTGCATTTGTGTAGGATTCAGCAGTCGTAACTGTATCTGCCGTCTGCATGGGTGTCATGAAGTTCGCCACTTCTGTCTTAAGCATGAAGTTGGCTATGAAATAATTTTTTACCGTGGTTTCCTTAATGTGGGGTGGGGGCGGGATGTGGATATCTAGGGTGATTAGCTTATGGTCTGATCTGACAACAAGGACTTGACTTTGGGTGTGGAACACCGGTCATTCATGTTGGCAATGACTAGGTTTAGGATATTGTTGCCCTTGGTGGGGGTGTAGATAAGTTGATCCAGGGCACTGGAATTTAGGAATTCCAGAAATTGTTGAGCGAAGGAGTTGGTACATGAGTAGTTTTCCCAGTTAATGGTGGGGTAGTTGAAATCACCCATTAGTAGGGTGTTTGAACCCTAATATTTTCCAGTATATCAAGAAAAGAGGAGTTGAGGTCCTGGAGCATGATGGGGGATCTGTAGCAAGCTACAGTTTGGATTGCAGTTTTGCCCAGAGTTAGTTGCACTTGGATAACCTCTGATGCATTATGCTGAGCAACTAGCCTGGAGGTGTGGATATCCTTAATGAATATGGGCACACCTCCACCTTTGGTGTTCCGGTCCAGGTTACGTGGCCGAAAAGTGTGGTTTGAATTATAGCCTGGTTGAGCAGGGGTGCTCTCTGGAGCCTTGAACCAGGTCTCAGTCACTACACAGGTATCTATGTTCTCCATTTTAAGGAGTGCGTTGAGTGAGTGCTTTTTGAGATTTAGACTTCTAGCATTGAGTAGCATTATCCTCAGTTTTTGCTTGCCTGTTCCTGTTACATTTGAAACTTGTCTAAAAAAGGCACTATAGGGGCAGCAAGAGCCTTAGCCAGTATCCAGAATCCCATGGGTGACAGGTGCAGGCCATCTCTGGCAAAGCATTATGGTCTGTCGACCATGTCATCCCAGGCAGATACTGGATCCCCTTAGAATGACACCAGAAGCTTAACCAATTGTTGAAGTCAATCATTTTGTCCTTGTATTGCGGTATCATTCTGGGCGATGGCAGAATGCTACTCTGGGCTAGGGTCATACCTCCCTGGGCTACAAGATCGGAGAGCTCTTCCATGTCTCTTTTCATGTAGTCCAGGGAGGCATGTCTCAGGTCATTCACACCAACATGGACAATGACAGAGTCACATTTGTATTTGGTTGTGGAGTGACCTGAGTGCATGGATTATGTGGCAGATCCTGGCACCTGACAGTAACCTTCTCCTTGTTTAGCCTGGTAATTGGGACATCAATGTGCCTGACTATAGAGTTACCTATGACTAGTGTGTTGGGTACGTATATATATATATATATAGATATAGATATAGATATAGATATAGATATATATATGTGTGTGTGTTTGCCCATAATATCTGAATAAGTGAGTGGGATTTTCATGACAGCATCAAGGAAACATTTTCCTTCCTTCTGTGTTTTTTTCTTAAGTTTTGTATTTTTCTTGGTATATTGATTGATTTTCTTAGTATATTTTATTTTTCATTTGTTTACCACATTAGTCCGACTGGACACAAGTTGATAATTTTCAGCGGAGGTTGGGGGAGAAAAGCTCCAGATACATAGTAAACAAATATAACAAATAATAAAAAATAAATTATACAAACATAGCTATTTTGTACAAAGAGCACAGAAAATATACAAGGAGTAAAATCAGAGTTTTACAATTGATGCAGCATACACAGTGGTTCGAATACTGAGAAACAATTAAACAAGATAATATACAACAAATATACAACTGCTTGAACATAAATTCAAAAATAAGTTTCCATAGACAAACAGGGTCATAAACTAGAAATCATAACTATATTGATATGATTTATATTGCATTTATCTTGTTTTAATGATGGTATGTCTGTATTATTGTACGTGTCATGTGCACAAATATTTGTATTAATCTATGTATTTACAGTATATTGACAAAGTACTGGGTCACATCAGAGGCTTGGGAGGTCATTGTTAAGAAACTGAGAACTGTTTGTAAAGCTTGACATTGAATACCATAAGTTCAGGTTTTGCTATAAGATAACCATGTCAGTAGCCAGAATGCATTATAAACTGAATGTTTTACTGTGCACAATAAGAAATGGATAGATTGGCCCAAACTCTGGACTGATGTGTGTTGGTTTTTTTTTTTTTTTTTTTCCTGGGGAAATGCTATTCAGAAGTGAAGAGACATATAAGGGAACAATTTTAGTGGCACAACAGGCTGTGATTTTTTTGATGTCTATTGACATGCAAAGCTGACAAAATAATTGAATCTACCCAAGCCTGAAATGCGAGACTGTAGCCCACTGAAGGAGGGGAGATGGGAGGAGTAACTTGGCCAAGAATTGAAACTTGCAAAACTGCTCCTTGTGAAAAGTCTTTTTTATCTCAGTAATTTGTTGACACTTTTGCAAGTTTCTTTCAGAGACACATGAGCTGCAGACTCTCAAACTTGGCATTTTTTTTTTCAGGTGGTCCATTCTAAGTGAATGGAAGTCTAGTCTGACAACAAATGGTAGGGCTATTTGTTCTCACAGTCTGTGCATTGAGGCAGATTTAGCTTTCCAAAGGAATCTCGATGTCCAAGTGTAAAAACAAAATAAAATTAGGAATGAGTACTTATTTTGCTGCAGGCAGCTTTGGGAGGTGTAGTAAATCATGGCAAGACAAAAAATATATGTTTTCTTCATCATTTGCCCGTAGTGGTCCTTTAAGTTATGTTTTTTCTATAATGGAGTTCAATAAATGTCTGTTTGCCAAACCAAGTACCATTACTCCCCCTTAACTAACAGCTTACTTGTTTTGGAAAATTTTTGCGCTGAAGACATCGGGCAACTTTATTTTTATTTATTGACATTTGTTAACCTGGTTTGTCCAACTGGGCTTGTGGCCCATTTTCAGTGGAGACCCTAGGAGAAAAGCTCCAGTAATACATTTTAAAATGAGTACAATTTTAAACAATATTGATATAGTTATAGCAAAACGATTCACATGTTGGATTACATGCATAAATTTAAAGTTGCATTAAAAAGAAGCTAAGTAACAATTTTACGTTGATATAGTTCAATAGGTCAACAATAAACATTTTTTGTTTGTATAAAATTGTGCAAATGCATAGTAGACACATTGGAGAGAGAGGTGTAATGAGGTAGGTACTAAGTATGGTCCTTTTGAGGGTACATAAAGGGAAGGAAGACTAGGTAGGGTCATGGCAAGGGCAGGTTCTGGAATTGAGAAAATAAGCTTTTAGTTCATTTTTAAAGTGTGAGGTGTGGGAGATTGAACGTAAGTCACGGGGAAGTTTGTTCCAAGCATGGGCAAGGGAGTGTTTGTAGAGTAGTTTGCCTACTGACCTTGTTGGGTGGTAGATATCAAGTAGTTGTTGGTTAGAAGTATGGAGGGACCAGGATGGGATGTAGATGGAGACTAAAGAAGATAGAGATGGACAGGAGGAAGATTTATAAAGAATAGAGTGTAGCATATGAAATTGATAAGATAGCAGAAACTGGGGAAGTTCAAGCCATTGAGAGCGTTTGAAGAAATGCAGTGGTGTGAGTTGTATGGGGAGTTAGTAATGAATCTGGCTATTTTATGGTAAGTCTGTTGCAGTTTGTTTAGAGTGGAGGCCTGGATATTGGTAAGAACTGGGGCGGCATATAAGAGGGAGGGGATGAGTAGTGCCTGGCCCAGGGTAAGTCTAGATTCAGGGGTTAGGAATTTTTTGTTCCGATATAGCAGACCCAGTTTCTGGTTTGTTTTTTTATACATTGGAGTATGTGTCGGTTGAACTTGAGTTTTTCATCGATAATGACCCCTAGGAGTTTTGTGTGGGTGTCCGGTTGGATGTTTGTATTGTTAGAAGATGTAATAAAAAAGGTTTTGTGATGAGAAAGAGAACGGGGAAGGAAAAGTAGGAGTTTGGTCTTTTTGGGTTTAGGATCAATAGGTTGAGAAAGCCATTGTTCAGTGGATAGTAGGGCCTGTTGGGTCAGGGTGTGTAGTTCAGGAATGTTATTTAAGATGGATATAAGTGTGGAGTCGGCGTACTGAGTAAGGGAGGATTCTTTGCATGAGGTGTAAAGATCATTGGTGAAGATGTTAAACAAAAGGGGTCCCAAGATGGAGCCTTGGGGAACACCAGTGGAGATGGGAAGGAAAGGTGAGGAGGATGAGAGCCATTTGGCAGATTGTTCCCTGCCAGATAGTAACTATTAAACCAGGCAAGTGTGGAGGGGGATAGGTGGAGATTTGCGAGTTTGGATAGTAGTAGAGGATGAGAGACAGTATCGAAGGCTTTGGAGAGATCTAGGAAGAGACAGGAAATGAGTTTATTGTCTAGGGCCTCTGAAATGATATGAGTGAAGGAGAGGAGGGCAGTGGTGGTGCTGTGGTGAGGACGAAATCCATGTTGGATAGGGGTAAGTAAGTGGTGTGTGAGGAGGTGATTGAGAAGCTGTGAGTGAATACATTTTTCTAATATCTTGGAGAGGGGGGACAGAATGGCAATGGGTCAGTAGTTTGAGGGGTCAGTGGAGTTTCCTCCTTTATGAAGAGGGATAGTGAAGAAAGATTTCCAAAGGATGGGGACAGTTTGATTCCAGAATAGATTGATTGATTATTATAGATACAGGATAGGCAATTGAGTCAGCAGCAAGTTTGAGGAATGTAGGCGATAGATTGTCAGTGGAAGGAGAGCAAGGTTTTAGCTCGAGTAGTAGAGATTTGATGTAAGTAATGGGAACTGGTTCAAAAGAAAACAAAGTTGTGTTAGTGGGACTTGGAGAGGTGGGTGTCGAAGTAGAGTTTGGCTTAGAGGTTACCAGATTTTGTATGGAAGAGATAGTGTTTATTCAGGAGGGTAGCTGGTTCCTGAGAGGAGGAGTTAGAGTATGGGGAGGGATGAGGGCTTTCCAGGATAGAGTATGCTGTTGAGAGTTGACCAAAAGTTTCGAGGATTGGATTTGTTAAGATGAGCAGAGCTGTAGTATAACTTTTTGTCATTAGTTGTATGTTTGTTTGCAAGGTTCCTCAGTTGTCTGTATTTTTGAAGAAAAGGTGGTTGTTTAGGTTTAGTCCAGGCTTTCCAAGCATGATCTCTTTGTTTCATAAGGGACTTAGTCTCTTTGGAGAGCCAGGGAGCATGGTTTGATTTTACTCTGATCTTCCTAGAGGGAGCCAAGGAGTTTAGAGTATTCATGAAGATGCTACTGAAAGTGCTTACAGCATCGTTTAGGGGGAGGTGTTTTAGGATGGACCAATCTATGTTGTGGAGAATGGAGTTAATTTGGGATGAATTGAAAGTCGATAGTTTTCGACAGTCTTTGATAAGGTGGGGTTTAAGAATATAGGAGTAGTGTCTTAAGATGGTGGTAGGGAGATGATCACTGAGGGAGTCCGGTAAGATGGTGGGATTTGGTAAGGATCCAGTCTATGATGGAGCTGGAAGTGGAATTTTTATGGAAGCGAGTGGGAGATGTTATAAGCTGGTGGAAGCCGTGTAGGTGGATACTGAGTTGGGGGGAGTCAATTGTGAGTTTGGACCAATCAGTGTTGACATCACCAAGGATAAGTGTTTCATATGGTATGTTGTGGGAGAACCAGGATAGGATGTTTTCAAGAATGGGCAGATTGTTACCAGGAGGAAGGTAGATAGAGGCAATTGCAAGTTTTTTGTGGGGATTCAGATGACTGTTAAGGATGATGATGATTTTAGCTGGGAGGAAGTCAGGAATTGGGGAAGGGTATGATGAGAGGTTAAGAATGTTTGAGTAGAGGATGGCCATGCCACCACCTTTTTTTACAGGTCTATCAGATCGGAAGATATTATAACCTGGTGGGAGTATTTCACTATTTGAGATTTGTGGCTTGAGCCAGGTTTCAGATAGGGAGAGGATGTGAGGGGTATTGAGAGCTATCCACGAGTGCAGCTCGGTGACTTAATTCGCTAGACTCTGAATATTCAATGAGTAAATAGTTAAGTATTTGGATGGAGATGATAGTTGTGACTGAGGTTGGTGACTGTTAGAGGAGTAAGATGGGGGCATAAGATGGGGGCAGTGTAGAGGTAGATGTTCTTCATTCCACATTGCTGCAGTCCTAACTATTGGGTAGTCCGCTGTCCAGTCGGCCCGAATACCAAAGTATATGGCTGACGTCGGTCAGCGTCAGGGTACTAATGCGCATGACCATATCAGTCTTTTGCCGCATGGTCCGATGCAGAAGCAATTTTGCGAGTGCAGGTTGGCGTTCTGAAAGTTTCTGAAGCCAGGGTTTCAGACCGAATCAAAGTTGGCTAAGTACCCGTTGGGAATATTTTGGTTTTTCTTGCCTCAGTATTTAACGGATGTCAGAAAAAGTGAATAACTGTATTTCTTGTGGGAAACAGATACCTCATAGGGATTACCATACTTTGTGTATACCTTGTTTAGGGCCTGAGCACGGCGTTGTTGGATGCGCTCTTGTGCTAGATTTAACAAACGCACTATTAAGAGCGGTTAGACTGTGCCAGGTTAGTGTTTGGGAAGCGTTGTAATTATAAAATGCCGTCGGATGTTCAAAGGACAAAACAGTAAAGCCTAGAGTGGAGGAACCGACAGTCCCAGGCGTCGGTTCTTTAGAAACTCAGTGGAGCGGAGGTTTTGCCAGGTGTTTCTTTGGAGTCTCAGGAGAGACTTTACTGTTACAGGATGTACCCTCTCAGGAAGTAGGCCAGGCTGAGGGCTTCTCACGTGGCTGTTCTTCCCTCTCTTCGTAAGGTGGTCAGAGCCTCCCCTTCTGTTTCCAGGGCCTCTTTGAGGGGCAGGAGTTTCGCTTCAGTGGGGGTTTCTCCTAGTACTTCAGGGTCTTTGCCTAAGAAACATATGCTTAAACTGGCAGAGGATTTGATTACTATGATAAGGGGTTCCATGCCCCCTCCTGATAAGAGGCCTAGGGTGGAATCTGAGTTTGAGAGTTTTGAGCAATGCTCGGAGGCTTCTGAGTCTTCGGCTGAAGACTTGCAGGAGTATCCTCCTTATTCTGATTCTGATGTGGATGATTCTACTCCTTCAGCTTCCTCCTGAGGATTTTTCATTTTCAGAGACTCTGCATTCCATGAGGGAGCATTTTAAATGGGAAGGTCAAGATTTCTCTGATTCCAGGAAAAGGCTTAGGAATTCTTGTTTTACCCCAGCACAGGCCTTTAGCTATACCTCCTGTTTTGAATGTGGTGGAAGATGTTTTGCAGAGGCTTCCCTGAATCAGTTCTTTGCCTCCTGCCCCAGTTAAACCGGATAGGTATTATAGGGTGCCTGAAGCTCATAAGTATCTTTTAAGAGTCCTAGGGCAGACCGGAAACTGTCTCTCAGGGGCCTAAAGGTGTGAAGGCCTCAGTTGTTAAAAATCCTGTCCCTCCTGATAAAGAGGCAAGGGCTTTGGATAGATGGGGAAAGAAAGTGTATACTTCTTCCACTTTGGCCATGAGGTTGAATTGTCAGTTTCACATGTTAAAATATCAGAATTATCTTCTTTCACAGTTGAAATCTAAGGTGGATGCTCTGGCGGAAGGTATTGAGTGTAAAGAGTTGCAGGATTTAGTTCATGTGTCTGAACAAGTGGGTAAACATTCCTTGCAATGTGGTTTTGATGCTGTGCAGGCCTCATCCAGGGTGGCTGCCACTGGTTCTGTTCTTCGTAGGCACGCCTGGTTGAGAGATCAGAACTTAGCTGAGCATGTTAAGACAAGGATTTTGGATGCTCCTTTACAGTCTGATGTGTTGTTTGGTTAGCCTGTGGAAGCAGTTTTAAAGAAGATGGAGGACAAGGCTAAGTCAATGCAAACTGTTAAGGATTTTGCAGGTGCAGCCTCAGTTTAGTAGAAATTGGCCTGCTAAGGGATGGACTTATCCTGCTTATGATTCCCAGTCTAGGGGTAGGTCTAGGCGTGGTAGGGGCAGAGCTCAAGGTGCTTTTAGGCCTAGGACAGGGAGTTCACCTGCTCAGACTTCTGGTGAGGGCAGGGGTCAGTCCTTTCGTAAGCAAACCCAATGACCTGCCTTTTCAGCTGCCAGTACCTTCTCGCCTGGCGGCACCTCTAGGAGGAAGACTGTCTCTTTTCAAAGAAAATTGGGATTTAATTACCCAAGACAAATGGGTTCTGGATATCATTCACCACGGTTACAGGTTTTATTTCCATACCTTGCCTCCTTTCAAAGGCATGCCAGATATTCCTCCTTTACAAAGACAAGAGGCTCATAAGCAAATTTCTCAGTTACTCCAAATAGGGGCCATTCAGCCGGTTCCTGTGCCAGAAAGGGGCCTAGGATTTTATTCTCGCCTGTTCCTAGTACCGAAGAAGGGGAACACGTGGAGACCAATTTTGGATTTATCTATCCTCAACACTTATCTGGACATTCCCAAGTTCAAAATGTTGACGTTACAACAGCTTTTACCTCTGCTGGGCAAGGATCACTGGATGGTAACTTTAGATCTCAAGGAAGCTTACCTTCATGTGCCTATAAGACTGAGTTGCAGAAAGTATCTGCGTTTCGAGCTGGAAATTCTCATTATCAGTTCTCTGCATTGCCCTTTGGCTTATCTACTGCCCAGAGTATTCACAAAGGTTCTGGCTCCAGTGATAGCTTACTTCAGGCTAAAAGGAATTCAAATCTATCCTTACTTGGGCGATTGCCTGATTCTGGCTCAAGAAAAGGAAGACCATCTACAGCATCTGGAATATGTCATAGCAGTGCTAAGATGCCTAGGGTATTCTGTGAGCGAAATAAAGTCCAGTCCAGTACCCTCTCAAGACATGTGCTTTCTGGGTGTGAGACTGAATACAGCAGCCAGATGGCCTTTTAACCCCGGACAAACAAAAGAATCTTTCCAGTTACTTCCATCAACTATCTCTTCAGTCCGGGCTGACTGCAAGGACAGTCCTTCAAGCCTTAGGGTTCATGGCATCTTGTATTCTGGTGCTTCCCAATGCCAAACTGCATATGAGGAAGCTACAATGGTATCTCAAAATGTATGGACACAGCACTGCCAGGATTTGGACACTGTCATTCAAATAATACCTTGCATTGAAAAGGAATTTTGTGGTGGGCTCAGGAATGTCACCTAAACAAGGGACTCTCTGTGACCCGGCCAGTCAAATTCTAACGACAGATGCCTCAGACATTGCTTGGGGAGCTCATCTAAATGGAAAGTGGATACAAGACAAGTGGCCTGCCAGACTACAGCATCTACATATCAACATGAAGGAGATGTTAGCAGTCCAGTTTGCATTAATGGCTTTCAAGAAGTTACTTCTTCCAGGGCAGGTGTTGATTCTAACAGACAACACAACTGTCATGTGGTACATCAACAAACAAGGGGGAATACCTTCTTACCCATTGTGCAGGCAAGCAATGATTTTATGGGAGACTGCGCTAAGCTTGCAACTAACTCTTCAGGCAAGGTTTCTGCCGGGAGCACAGAACTCCTTAGCAGATGTGTTAAGCAGACAAATCATGGATCCCCACGAGTGGAAACTGGATCTTCATGTATTTCAAAAGTTGACAGTGTCCTGGGGAACTCCAGACATAGATCTGTTCGCTTCTCCACTAAACCACCAGCTGCCAAAGTTTTGCACAGAGGTTTCATCACACAGCTTGGAAAGTGGATGCTCTTTCTTTCAGTTGGAAAAATCTTCATGTGTATGCGTTTCCACCTCTGCCTCTTCTTCCAAAGGTGCTTCTAAAGGTCAGACAAGACAAGCCAAGGATGATTTTACTAGCTCCAGATTGGCCTCGGCAGCACTGGTACCCATTACTGAGGAGTCTGGTAAAGAAGCCTCCATGGCCTTTACCCTTGATTCCACATCTGTTGTCTCAGAAGGACGGTCGTCTGCTCAACGTCAAGCTTCACTCTCTTCATTTAACAGCTTGGCATATTCTGTTTTGAAAGACAGCAGGTTTCAACTTCCTCAACAAGTTTTAAATGTGATTATGGAAGCCAGAAGACCTAGTACAAGGAAAGTGTACGCAGAAAAATGGAAGAGATTTTTATTTTGGACTGCAGCAAAGAATTTGGAGATTTCAGAGCCTAATTTGAGTGTGGCTCTTCAATATCTTACTGAGTTATTGGACAAAGGTTTGTCTTTCTCTTCCATTAAAATTCATGCTGCAGCAATTTCAGCTCACTATGATTGTGACCCACCATTGTTTTCACATCCTTTGTTCAAGCAATTTCTTAGAGGGGCAAAGAATATAAGACCCCGTAGAGCTCCTACTCCTGCTTGGGATCTCAATTTTGTGTTGGAGAAACTTACTCTACAACCTTTTGAGCCTGCAGCTACTGCTGAACTGAAATACTTGTCATGGAAGACTGCTTTTGTTGGCCATTACTTCTGCAAGAAGGGTTTCTGAGTTACAGGCCCTTATGGCGGTTGAGCCTTTTGATTTTCATAAGGATAGGGTATCATTACGTACTAATCCTTCCTTTATGCCTAAAGTGGTTTCTAGTGTGGCTTTAAACCAAACTATTCATTTGCCCGTTTATGCAGAACCCCAAAATAAAGGGAAAAGATTTTGCACACTTTAGATGTACACAGGCAATTGCGTTATTATTTGAGCAGGACTAAGGATTTTAGGCAGTCTCAGCAGTTGTTTGTTTCTTTTGCTTTGAGTTCTCAGGGCAAGCCTGTGTCAAAACAAACTATTTCTAGGTGGATTGGGTTTTGCATTGCATTTTGTTATTCCCGTCATGGCAAGGAGATTCCAGCTGGGATTAGGCGTCATTCCACTAGGGCTACTGCCACGTCAACAGCTTTGTGGCAACTAAGGATATTTTGGAGGCAGCTACTTGGAGTTCAGTGCATACTTTCTCTAAGCATTACCACCTTCCTCTCTACTCTGTCTAGGGCTGGTTTTGCCACAGCTATTTTGCAAGGCATGTTATCAGCTCCTGCTTCCTTATGATTTGCCAGCCTCCCTTACCTCTGCTTTGGGATTCTACCCAATAGTTAGGACTGCAGCAATGTGGAATGAAGAACCTAGTACAGTTTTGTACCTACCATAAATGTAGATGTTCGAGGATCCACATTGCTGCCCTCCTTCCCCTCTGTGTTTAGGGGTGGTTGTGTAGGTGAGGTTATATTCTGCTATTTGTGTATATATTGTATATATATTTTTTGGGTGCAGGTATTTTGGGAGTTTTTGGTTTTTGGCCTTATCTTTTCAGGGTCTTCTGACATCTGGGGCAAGAAAAGACTGAGGATATGACGTCGGTCATGCGCATTAGTACCCTGACGACTGGACAGCGGACTACCCAATAGTTAGGACTGCAGCAATGTGGATCCTCGAACATCTACATTTATGGTAGGTGCAAAACTGTACTTTTTGGGGAGAGATGAGGAGCCAGGGTTGGGATGGATATCTCCAGAACAAAGTAAGTTTTTAGTGAGGAGAGTGTGTGTAGTAGATGCTAGATGGAGTTTGTATAGTTTTGACTTAGCTTTGTAGGAAGGTTTAAAAACCTGTATTATGGATACTTTGTATAGACTTGAGGTAGAGGTAGTAAAGAGATTAGGGGAGATAGTAAAAGATGAAGTAGTTGGATATATGCTGTACGAGTCAGATGTTGAACATAAGAGTGGGTCAGAGAGACTGGAGTGGTAAGAGGTGGAGATAGAATGAGTAGTGTAGAAGATATTAGAAAATAACACGTTGGATTAAAATATGGTCAGATAGAGTAGGGTATAGAGGAAAGGTGACAAGATTGACATATTAGTAAGGTGGTTGTGGCAATAGGCAGGAAGTGGAATTGTAGTGGCTAGTGGGACAGGAAGGGGGAGGGATGGTTGGGTATAAAGGTAATTGTAATGGGGTGGGTGGGAATGGGGGTAGGGAAGCGAAGTGATTCCGAGCGTAGCGGGGCTAGCACCCTGGTCAAGATGAAGTCATAGAAACAAACAGCAAAAGATAGTGAAAAACTAGCTTGAGCGACAAGGATATAAAGTTTCTAAAAGGTATAGTCACCAGAAATAAAATAAAAATAAATAAAATATGAGCAGAAGTAAGCACAAAGGACACTGGCCTCAAGCTACACAAGTAGATTTACTTGAAGCAAACCCAGTGCTGTATGGTTAAAATAAGCTACAATAGAGAGGGGCTTTGGAGGGGGAGAGAGAGGTATTACTAGCAGCTAAAAGCAGGGCAAAACAAAAAAAAAACATTAATATGTAAGAGTCTGAAAACAGTAAAATAGGGCAGGTGCATTAGGAAAGGCAATTATGAGTGAGGCTAGAAATGAATTCAGGGAAGGGTAAAGTGCAGAACAGCAGAATATACACATAAACAGTATGATGATGGTGGGTAACCAAAGAGAAAGGATAGGAGCTGCTGGCGTCTGCCTTTCATGGTGACTAGCAAAATAACACTAAATTCTTGTTGTGCTTATAAAGTCTAGCATTAATTAAAAGATTAGCTTATGTAGTAGTTATTTGCTGGGACACATACTTCAGTGGTAAAGCTTAAAATGGTGGCTTCTGGACTTGTTCATACTAAGGTAGATTATAAGTTTTATAATCTTATTAGAGCTCAAAGAACAGCCTTAAAAGAACTGAGGTCTTTAAGCCACCTTCGGTTTATGAAAGCTGATAAGGGTGGGGGGCTGGTAATTCTTGAACAAGATAAATAAGTTAGCTCTATGGAAAATATGCTAAGTATTGAGACTGAATATTCATTAGTTAGTCAACAGCTGTTTTTTAAGGCATATCACTGCATACATTCTATTTTATGTTATCTGTGGGTTAATGGGCATATTACTAATGACATGTATGAGTTTGTTAGTTGAACATCCACTTTTGGTGACCATGTTTTGGATCCCCAAAATTCACAAAAATCATGAACCCCTTCCCCCATTTAGACCCATAGTATCTTCACCTAATTCAGTCACAGAAGGTGTTTCTTTAGTAGTTGGCTATATGTTGAATCCACTAGTCCAAAAATTAGGTTCATTTATTAAGGACTCATGGGATTTTTTGGATTTGATTAGGACTTTTAGTTCTGTATATTCCTTTACTTCTACTGTAAATAAAATGTTCTTCTTAGATGTCCAGTCATTGTTTACGAGCATCTCCCATGACCAAGGGGTTGATTTTGTTAGACAGTTCTTGGGAAATGTAGCCCACCTTCATTCTGACAGAATATTTGTTTTGTGCACCTTAATAGAACTAGTGCTTAATAACAATTATTTTCTATTTAACAAGAAAATTTACAAGCAGCTAAGAGGGGTAGCTATGGGGTCCACTGCAGCCCAGCTTAGGCCAATCTAGTTCTTGGGTGGTGGGAGCATAGTGTTCTCAGACCTGTTATGGAGCAATATAATGCAATTTTTTTATGGCAGATATGTGGATGATTTGTTTTTTATCCTGGTAGGTGGCATAGACCAGGTTCATTCTTATTAATAATTCCAGTGATTTTATTTTTAAATTTGTATTGGGGAATGCTGGGCTATCTGTGCATTTTTTGGATGTTACCCTGACTTGGGATACTTCTAATAATTGTTTCACAAGTGGAATACATAGGGAGGAGACTCTTGTTAACTGTTTGCATTATTTGAGCAACCATCCTGTTTTTATGAAAAATAACATACCGAAGGGTCAGTTTATTCGTGCTTCACGAATGATTTCTGAAGAAGCTGCTTTTGAATCAGAAGTCAGCTTTATACAGAATGTTTGTTTTTGGTTGTTGGTTACCTCTCAGATTTACTTGGCAAGCTAGCTAATGAAATTAGAACAAAAAGGGCTACTGATTTTTCCACCAATTTTGAAAAATGGTTTTACTACTATTACAGGTAAGCCACAAGGAGTCACAGGTGTTAATAATTTAAGTTCTACCAACACTAACACAAATACTTTTGGTACTTATATTTTGGATATGTCTGTTGATGCATTTAACATCAGGTCTATTATTACTAGAAACTGGAACATCTTATGTGGAAATAGCGAATTAATACAAGTTGTAAGTGATGGACCAAATTTTGTGTATTAAAAAACTGTTTAAAAAAATGCTTACAGTTTGACTCCATATATAAAAGTACCCCTGACAACAGCAGACGCTTAAGGGGATGGTTTCTACAGAACGCTCGTCAACTGGGGAGCAAAATGATCCTCTTTGCCCCATTCTGGCCTCGCCAGGTATGGTTTCCCTTCCTTTGGTCTCACCTTCTGGCTCTGCCTTGGATCCTAGATCCCATTCAGGATCTAATTTCACACCCTTTGGGGGTGCCTCATCCGAATCTGGACAGTTTGAAGCTCACAGCTTGGCTGCTCCAGTTCCCGTGATTGCTAGGACTCCTGGACTATCCTCCTCAGTTAGATCTATTCTGGTGGCTGCTCATAAGTCTTCGACCAGGAAGGTTTATTGCAGCAAGTGGAAACATTTTTCCTTTTGGGCCTCTCGAAGGAGTTTAGACCCTTTCATGGCTCCTATTTCTGCCATTCTTGATTTTTCAACACAGAGCTAGTTCTTCTACTGTCAAGGTTCAGTTGGCTGCCATCTCTCATTTTCATGTGGGCGAGAATTTTGCCTCTTTTTAGCCTCTTCCAGTCTGTGTAAAGCCTTTATTAAAAGCACCTTTTTGTTACCCCCCCCCCCGGGTCAAAGATCCCTTTCACCCATGGGACCTTACTATGGTTCTTCAAGCTTTGGCCTTTCGAGCCTTCTGCAACTGCAGATCTAAATTTTTCATCTTGGAAAACAGTTTTTCTGGTGGCTATTACCTCTGCCCAGGGTTTCAGAGTTACAGGCCTTGTCCATCAAAGTTCCTTCCATGATCTTTCACAAAGATAGGGTTTCCCTTCAAACCAATCCATCCTTTCTTCCTAAGGTGGCATCACCAGTCAATATCAATCAGACCATCAATTTGCCTGTTTTCCCAATTTTACTAACAAGATGGAATACAAACTCACCTGTTGGATGTTCATAGACAGTTACGATTCTACTTACACAGGGCAACATTTCTGTGAATCTGATCAATTGTTAGGTTTCCCCAAAAAGGGTTTATAGAAGGATACAATCTCCAATGTCACTATTGCTAAATGGATCTCTTCATGCATCCTTCAGGTCTATAAGGACAGAGGCATGTCTCCTCCAGGTCAGGTGAAAGCTCATTCCACTAGGTCCATGGCTGCTTCTGCGGCCTTTTGGTCTAGTGTCTTTGGATGATATTTGTTCTGCAACTACTTGGTCCTCATCTCATACATTTATTTCTCATTACAAATTGGATTTGACTTCCAGGAGGAGAGTATCCTTTGGTTCCGTGGTGCTCCGGACTATCCTTCCATGAGGCCCTCCCAGGAGTTTCGTAGCTGGGGACTCTGTCCCACAGGTTGAAGACCAAATGAAGTAAACTACTTCAGATAAAGAAGTTGTGTACTCACCATAACATTCCATCTGAGTAGTTGTACTTCATTTGTCTTCAACCATCCCTCCCTCCTTACCCCGGACTTTGGCATATGATCAGCCTTTGGGCTGCAGTATAGGTCTCAAGTAATTTTTCAGGTCAGGTTATCAGTATAAGGTTCAGCAAACTCGATCTGGGGATGGAAGGCAGTGGAGGTGTATTATGAGTAAGGGGAGGAGTTTGGAGCTGAGAGCAGATGCTAGTAAAAGTTGCCAGCTCGGATCCAATATGAATCCATGACCCACAGGTTGAAGACGGATGAAGTAGAACTACTCGGATGAAACGTTATGGTGAGTACATAACTTATTATAGCAATAACCCACGCCTGGGTGTGGGTAATGCTAAATTTACCCACGGTTGGCGTGGTTTGGTCCGAGGGCGAAGCCCGAGGGACCAAACAAAGCCAACCGTGGGTAAATTTAGCATTACCACCCAGAAGTGGGTTATTGCTATTATACCATGACATTATTTAAGAAAAGAAACTATTACTTTTCTTAAATAATGGCATAGTATAATGCCTGTTTACTGCCCTTCCGCAGATGTCTGGCATCCGTGGCAGATGTCCTTCATGGATGCATCTGCAGTCATAACAAATGGGTTGTCCTGTCGTCAGGCAGCCCTTCGGTCGGCCGGATTCCAAAGTCTGGGTCCGGCTTCGGCTGATGTCGCACTTCACCCGACGTCATCTCTGCTGGTCTTCGGGTATAAAGGCATCAGCCGACGCCATTTTCCTCCGTCTTTCTTGCCGCGTGGCGCCCGAAGCAGAAGCTGTTCGCAAGTGCTGGTCGGTCAGATCCAGAGATTACTACTACCGAATACTACTTCGAAGACTTCTAAAAGCTAAGTACCCCGTTGGGGACTCTTTCTTGCCTCAGCCGATGTCAGAAAAAGTCAATAACTGTTTAACTTGTGGGAAACAAATACCTCATAAAGATTTCCACTCTTACTGCCTGCCTTGCTTAGGCCCAGACCACGACGTAGCAGCCTGTTCAGCCTGTGCTTCCTTCAACCGAGCGCTTAGGCGTCGGTCGGAGTTTGCTGAACAGTTTTTCGGCTCAGATTTTGCGTACATTATGCCGTCGGATCCTCCGACTACCCAAATTGTTAAAAAACGCAAAGAAAAAGACCGACACTCGCGGTCCGGTTTCGGCGAAACCACGGTTAAGCAAGCGAGTGTCTCTGTTTCGGCCGAAACCGAGAAAATCGGTCAATCCTCAGCCGAATCCATGACTACTACTGAGGCTCCTGCTACCTTAGTTGAATCGGCCTCAGAAATTTTGCCTACAATTGTGGTTCCTAGTGATTTATCAGACACCATCCCTTTGGATGTCTCTACCCCAGCACGTGGTGCTGCTAGGCCTCCTGCAGCCATGTCTATTAAGGCCTTTGCCAGGGCTAAAGCAGCAAAATCTGTTAAATCAGTGCCTGTTAAGCCCCCCCTCACACAGGCCCACTTCAAGTTCACAAATGCTTACTCTGGCAGAGCATTTAATATCCTTAATTAGGGGATCCCAATCTCACCCAGACAGGCCCTCCCAGCCCCAGAAAGAGACCTAGAGCAGAGCCCCGAGCCAGTGTCCTCTGATGATTCTTGGATGACTCAGACATTACAGACCAGCCAGAGGCTCCTTTTTCTACTTATGAAGATTCGGATGCTGAAGAATCCATTCCAGCTGCCTCTCCACCAGAGGAATTTTCCTTTGGGGAAACCTTACATGCCATGAGAGAACAATTCCAATGGCAGGGACAAGATTTCTCAGATTCAAGAAAAAGGCTTAGGACCTTTCTGCACTTACCACAACATAGGCCCTTAGCTATACCTCCTGTACTGCCTGTTGTGGATGATGCATTTAATGATGTTTGCACTGCTCCTGATTCTTTACCTGCAGCCCCTGCCAAACCAGATAGATTTTACAGGGTGCCAGACACTCATCACCACCTGTACAAGGCCCCACTTGCAGATCCTGAAACTATATCCCAGGGGCCTAAGGCAGTAGCCTCGACCTCAGCAAAAAACCCTATCCCTTCTGAAAGGGAATCCAGGTCCTTAGAGAGAGATGGGGGAAAAAGTTTACACCTCTGCTACTCTCTCAGCTAGAGCTTTAAACTGTCAGTTTCATATGATCCAATACCAGGAGTTTATGCTTGATCAGTTAACTAAAAAGCTGTCCTCTGATGATTCCTTAGATAAGAAATATGTTTTAGAAATGGTGAATAACATCCAACAGGTTAGTAACCATTCTTTAAAATGTGGCTATGATGCACTGGAGGCTTCATTTAGATCAGCCATGACTGGCACAGTGATAAGAAGGCATGCATGGTTGAAAGAACAGGTCTTACCGGATCATGTTAAAGCAAAGCTGTTAGATGCTCCTATGGATAAGGCCAGTCTATTTGGTACACCTGCTCAGCAAGTAATGAAGAAAATGGAAGAGAAGGCAAAATCTGTACAAACAGTTAAAGATTTCTTACAGGTTCAGCCCCCAAGGTTTAGCAGGAACTGGCCTGCCAAAAATTGGTCCTTTCCAGACTCCACAAAATCCCAAAGAGGCAGGAATAGACGCTCTAGAGGCAGAAATCAATCCAGAGGAGGTGCCTACAGAGGACGACAGTGGCAAGGCAATAACCGAGGCACAGACACAATCACAGTGACTTGGCTCTGACACCGCCTACCAGGGAGCAAATAGCAGCACCTTTAGGCGGAAAGTTAGCCTTATTTTCGAAAAATTGGCACTATATCACAAAAGACAAGTGGATTTTGCAAACCATAGACCAAGGCTACCGGTTCCACTTTCACACCTTACCAGTAAAAAGGGGAATGCCAAACCTACCTCCAAATCAAAAAACAGAAGCTCTACAGCAGATAGCGAAATTAGCAAAGATGAGAGCTGTGGAAAAAGTTCCAATAACAGAACAGGACAAAGGATTCTACTCCAGACTCTTCCTAGTACCAAGAAAAGAGAAAAGTTGGAGACCTATTCTCGACCTGTCCGTCTTAAACACATACATCATTGTCCCAAAATTCAAAATGCTGACCCTACAGCAACTTCTTCCCATGCTGGGCAAGGAGTGTTGGCTGGTAACTCTAGATCTCAAGGAGGCATACCTGCACGTCCCCATTCGACCAAATTGCAGAAGATACCTCAGATTTCTTGCAGGATCAGAGCATTATCAATTCTCAGCATTGCCCTTTGGCTTATCTACTGCGCCCAGAGTATTCACAAAATGCCTGGCATCAGTAATCGCTCACTGCAGACTACAGGGAATCCAAATTTATCCATATCTGGACGACTGCCTGTTACAAGCGGACAACAAAAGCAAGCTGACAACAGATTTACAAAGGGTCATTTGCTTGCTACAAGCCCTGGGATACACAGTCAATTTACAAAAGTCAAGGCTGATACCATCCCAAACAAGAACATTCTTGGGTGCGGAATTGGACACAGTAAAACAAATGGCATTCCTAACTGCAGAAAAACAAAAAGAACTCCCTCTTTACTTCTTGGCATTAACAAAGCAGAACAAACTAACAGCAAGAAAAGTTCTGCAGGCTTTGGGATTCATGGCATCATGCATAATCTTGGTCCCACATGCCAGACTGCATATGAGAAAGCTACAGTGGTACCTAAAGAATTTATGGTCTCAACACAGGCACAGCTTAGAAACCGAAATCCCACTAATCCCATGCCTAAAACAGGAGTTCCTATGGTGGGCTCAAGCATGCCACTCAAACCCAGGCTTACCCTTCCACAACTTTCAAGCAAGCCAAACCATCACAACGCCTCAGACCTAGGATGGGGGGCGCACATGCTGGACAAATGCATACAAGGATTGTGGACTCAAGACCAGCTGCACCTGCACATAAACCAAAAAGAAATGCTGGCAGTAAAACTAGCAATCCAAAATTCAGACCATTCCTCAAAGAAGGCCATTTAATGATAAGGACAGACAACACCACAGTCATGTGGTACATCAACAAACAGGGAGGCACTCATTCATACCCCCTATGCAGAATGACTCTGGACCTTTGGAATCTGGCTCTGAGCTACAACATCCAGTTACAGGCCATATTTGTGCCGGGAAAAGAGAACACCCTAGCAGACATGTTAAGCAGAACCACCTCGGATGCTCACGAATGGATGCTACACCCGGACATCTTCAAGGCCATCACAAAGAAATGGGGAATGCCACAAATAGACCTATTCGCATCCCCACTCAATCACCAGCTCAAAAAATTCTGCACAAGGACATACCACCCACTTCCATGGAAGGTGGACTCTTTATCCTTCAGCTGGAAAGGCCTGACAGCATATGCATTTCCACCTCTTCCCTTGATGCACAAGGTACTACTGAAAATCAAAGAGGAACGTCCAAGGATAATCCTGATAGCTCCGAATTGGCCAAGACAACACTGGTACCCATTGCTGAGGAGCATGTCTCGGGGGAGAATGTGGTCAATACCCCTGATGCCTTTGATGTTAACTCAGAACAACTACAACATCATGCATCCAAACCTAAAAACCTTGCAACTGACTGCCTGGAACATCACATAGCAGCAACTAACCCAGACCTATCCCAAAGGGTTAAAGACATTATCCTTGAAGCCCGCAGGCCTTCAACAAGAAGGAACTATGCAGGAAAATGGAAAAGGTTTGTCATTTGGAGTACTGAAAGAGGAAAAGATGTGTCGAACATAGATATTGCTAACATCCTGGAGTACTTGGCAGAGCTGCTACATACAGGCCTGTCCTATTCCTCCATCAAGATACATGCATCAGCTATTTCAGCAGAATACAGCTTCGATCCACCTGTCTTTTCGCATCCTCTACTCAGGCAGTTCCTCAGAGGGATCAAGAATGTAAAACCTCCTAGGAAACCACCATTACCAGCATGGGACTTGAACTTTGTGCTAGAAAAGTTGACACTCCCTCCGTTTGAACCAGCAGCAACAGCAGATCTGCAACACCTATCATGGAAAACTGCTTTCCTACTGGCAATTACTTCAGCAAGGAGGGTTTCGGAACTACAGGCCTTAATGGCAGTGCAACCTTTCCTAATCTTCCATCAAGATAGGGTGTCCATGCGAACTAATCCTACATTTATGCCTAAGGTGGTATCCAGAGTGTCTTTAAACCAGGCAATCCACCTACCTACCTTCTTTCCCAATCCACAGAACAGGGGGCAAAGACTGCTGCATACCTTGGATGTACATAGGCAGTTACGCTACTACCTGGACAGAACCAAAAGTAACAGAAAAACTGACCAGCTTTTAGTAGCCTATGCAACAGAAAGGGAAGGAAAAGCAATTTCCAAACAGACAATCTCCAAATGGATAGGAAATTGCATAAGATTCTGTTACTCCTACCATGGAAAACCAATTCCACAGAACATAAGACCTCATTCTACAAGGGCTACAGCCACTACCACAGCTTTCTTACGAGGAGTGGCAACCAAGGACATTATTGAGGCTACTTGGACCTCCGTGCATACATTTGCCAAGCATTATAATTTACCTCTATACTCTAGATCCCGAGCAGGGTTTGCCACTACTGTACTGCAAGGGATCCTTACTACACCATAATTTTTCTTCCTCCACCCCTAGTTTGGCTATGGTATTCTACCCATTTGTTATGACTGCAGATGCATCCATGAAGGACATAGTACAGTTTTGTACCTACCATAAATGTAGATGTCCGAACTGGATAGCATCTGCAGTCAGGATTACCCTCCTTCCCTCTGTGGTACTCCTAGGGTATTTACCCTCCTAATAGCTAGCTGGGGAGTCTCTTATGGTGTATTTGTTTGTATATATGTACATACATGCTTATTTTTGTGTTTGCCTTCTACTTTTTTGGAAGCATTGGCATTTATCCAAAATTTAGCCTTCCAGGAGGGCAACTGGCATCTGGGGCAAGAAACACTGAGGAAAATGGCGTCGGCTGATGCCTTTATACCCGAAGACCAGCAGAGATGACGTCGGGTGAAGTGCGACATCAGCCGAAGCCGGACCCAGACTTTGGAATCCGGCCGACCGAAGGGCTGCCTGACGACAGGACAACCCATTTGTTATGACTGCAGATGCTATCCAGTTCGGACATCTACATTTATGGTAGGTACAAAACTGTACTTTCTGATGTACTGCGCGCCTGCGCAGTACATCAGAGCTGTGGGCAAAAGCAACGGAGAAAGCAAGATCTCCGTTGCTTTTATTTTAGTGTTTCGCTATGTTAAATGAGTTTAACATAACGAGACAGTTTTTTAAAATAAGCAATGGAGATGTCCATTGCTTATTTTAAAACTGTCTCGCTATGTTAAGCTCATTTAACATAGCGAAACACTAAAAAAAAGCAACGGAGATCTTGCTTTCTCCATTGCTTTTTTTAAAACACTGTCTCGCTATGTTAAATGGGTTTAACATGAGCAACTTTAAAATAAGCAACGGAGATCTCCGTTGCTTATTTTAAACTGTCTCGCTATGTTAAACCCATTTAACATAGCGAGACAATGTTTTAAAATCGAGTTATACTAATGGAAAAGTCCGGCGACGGACCTTTTTCCATTAGTATAACTCGATTTACAGCGGGCACGCTGGCCAATCAGCGTGCACGTTTTGGGGGGGGGGGTCATGGTATAATATTTTTTTGTTCTTCATGTTGTTTTATTTTAGAGGGACCCTAAATTGATCTACCCTGTTTGAACAGGACACTTTCCATTGATGGTGTATACAACTGCAGTACTACTGGCATAGTTTATCTTGCTGTGTGCAATGAATTTTATGTAGGTACGTCCACACGACCACTTAGTATAAGATTTAAAGAGCACTGTTATTGTATTAAAACTAAAAATATCAACAATACTCTAAACAGTTGTTTTAAAAAGTTTGTTTGCTGTTTTGGAACATGTAGTTAGACATATAAGGGGGCGGTCCTATAAGGACCAACTGGAACAAAGAGAAATTATGTGGCAGCTCAGATTAGGGGCTGACAAAAAAAACCTGGTATTAATGACTCAGTGAATATTAAATGTTTTCTGAAGAATAGAAGACTGAAGATTTTAAAATGTACAGTCTATGTTATGTTATTAGATGTGTGCCTATAAATATATATATTCCATTTGCTAGTACACTTTTAAGTAATTGATTGTTTTATTAGGTATTTATTTTGATTTGATATATAAGGGGTTGCTGTGTGCATTTTATTTCATTCTGAAGAAGTCTTTTGAGACGAAAGCTATATTAAACTGTTTCTCGCTAGTTGCTGGTAGTTTCTTTCATTGTTCAGTCAGACTGGTGGATTGGTTTTTATTACACCTCCTTAGATCCAAGTTGCATTTGAATATGGACCAGGATGAGCTTTGTTTTACTTGAATGGATACTCTGTTATGTAACAATGGTAGCCTCTGTGATATATATCCATCTCTCCACAACATTGTTTAGATACCTGGACTGAGAATTTCTAATGCCATTTGACTTGATGAAGTTCAGTAGTAGGTCCATCTGTACTGGGTCGGAGGATGCCTTGTATGCCAGACATGTCACCTATAAGTGTTCTGTAGGATACTGAGTATAGTAATAAATCTTTGAGGTGGTCCATGCAAGACCTATTGTTTAGGACTTGTATCCTTTTAATAAGGTGTGAAGATATGTGAAGGCTGCCAGCCTAGCCAGATAGAATTTTGTAGATAATTCTGTCATTTGTAAATACTAATGTAAGCCAAATGCTTGCTGCTGCTGCTTCTTTCGGCTTTTCCCGGTTAGGGGTCGCCACAGCAGATCACCTGTCCGGTCATGATTGGCAGTGGAGTTTTACAGTGTCAAGTTGCCAGCCCGACGCCCAACCTTCCACATAAGGCGCACACCTAGGACCAATTTTTTCTGTCCAATCCACCTACAGCATGTCTTTGGGATGTGGGAGGAAACCGGAGCACCCAGAGGAAACCCATGTGACCACAGGGAGGACATGCAGACTCCACACAGAAGGCACCCCAACTGAGGATCAAACCGGAGAACCTCTTGCTGTGAGGCGACAACGCTAACTGCTGCACCACCGTGGCCGCCCAATTGTTGAACCACTTAAAACCAAACCAAAACATTACAAATATATTAAGCACTTTCGTCTATCGGAACTTCATCAGAATATAAAACCAGTTAAATTATAAAACTTTTATACACACATCCATGAGCAATGACAACACTTCCTTTGATTTAAGAGGCAGTGTCTCCAACTATTCCTAGGCATAGTACCACAGTACCATCTACTGTTTGGAAGATTTAAGTGCACTTCATCTAGACAGTGTGTAACCTTGGAATATATATATATATATATATATATATATATATATATCAGTGCGCACACACACACACAGAAAACGTATATACACACGCACATACAAACCTATTTTAAGATTTGCACAGCAATGTTTTCCGTGTATACACACAATTATATGTGTTACTATAAAATATCCTAATCCCAATGTCCATACAACAAAATAAGTCAACAGTATATTATAATTGATCCCCACACCCCTACTAATTATATACTTAAATGCACACCACCAGGGAAAAAAGAATTTTCTTCAGTGATACTGTGTCAGTTTCGCAGAGTTGTCTTCCATCTGTCTTGTTAACAAAACAGATGTAGTCTAAGATGGTCAACATTACTCTTAAGTGTTAAACTTCAAAAATGTAACCACATTGCGCTCTGCTGGAGGAAAGGTGACAAGTCAAGCATTGTATAATACTTTGATCTCAAACTCGGAGCAGAGATGCCTGGATGAAGAAATTCTTGCTATTGTTTTGAGACCAGAGTTAATTACTAGAATTTGCATGTATAATGTATTTTTTTATTGCTGGTGCGAGGTCAAAAGGCCTGTTACACTCTGGGTTTCTGTTAGCATGGGAACCAGAGAGAAATGATGTAATCTAAAATGAGTCAGTAGTACTGTGTTATTAATTTAAGGAGAGAGACACTCTGGGCATTTGTCTTGAGAACATCCAACTCATCAGCACTCTGCCTGTGCTTCTATATGTAAGTCTATTTTAGAACTGTGTTTTCTCTTAGATATAGCTAGGAAATAGGAAGATAAGACCACTTGTTTTTTTTCTCTCTTGATGCCAGAACTATTCTACTGTATTATTTTTAGCATTTTCCTGTTATCTCCAAACTCTTGACTAGCACTGTGTAGTAAGAAGTATTGTTTTGTGTTTTTATTATTTATTATTAAATATTTTTAAACCTTTCAACTGTGGCTGTTTTGTGTAGAGATAATTTTAAGCTGTAGAGTACATTGCATGTATATAGTGATACTGTCCAAGCCGCCCCAAATGAGCCTTGTTGTTCAGTCACACTTCCCAGTTGGATAATAATATTGTACAGTAATAATTGGACACCCACACCCTTTGATAAGGGCCTTATTAGCTGGTATTAGTGGTTGGTGGCGGTGATTACTACCTTTTAGCCTGGACATGAGCATAGCTGGAGAACATGAGCCAGTCTTCCCCAGGAGTGTCTAATAACTTGTATTCCAAAGTGTGTGTCAGCTACTTGGGCTGGGACATGAAGCAGTGGTTGGACTGAGAGTGTGCTGGAGGTTTAAGCTTGACCACTAAGCTGAGATCTGGACCCTATAGCTGTGCCAGTGGGGAGTGTTGTTGGAGATCTGAAGAGAAAAGGGAGAAACCAGCCCCAGACTGACAAACTGATCTCTGTGTGCTCTTAAGGGAAATTGTACTTTATTGTGTATTTGTTATCCTTCCCTATGTGGATGCTCCTCACCGGTGTTAGTGGTGAGGATTGAGGCTCCTTGATTGGCCAGTGCACAGGATTCACTTATTAATTGTTTGGTAGTGGTGGGATATCCACACCACGTATTAATTGGTTGGCAAATACTAATTGGCTTGTAGTGGTGTGGGTTGTGTGAATTCCTGTAACTTATGTACAGTGATCTCGGAAGGTGTTTGTACTCTAAATCAGCCATGCAATGAATACTCCAAGTTCAGATCACAATTGTTTTATTTCTTTTGATAGCTTAGTTAGGGAGAGCAGGCAAGCATGTCAGCAGAAGAGTATGGAAAGCTGACAAGGAGTCAGTTGGCTATGTGCCATGCTAGGGGACTGGTGCATGGAAACCTGACTAAGGCAGACATGATTGCAGCTTTGGTCACAGCTGCATCAGAAAATAGCAATTAGGAGGATGATCAGACTGGCACTGGAGGTGTACAACACTCAGAGAATGGACAGCTCAACCTTTCTGCAGAGGACTTAAAAATCCATCTGGAGCTAAAGAGACTTGAGTTGGAGGCCAGGAGTTTGGAAACAGAAGCAACAGAGAGACTGAGATGTCTGTAGGCTGAGGAGAATGAGAAACTGCTACACTTGGAAGCTGAGAAGAAGGAAAGGCAGAGGCAGCATGAAAAGGAGATGGTGACTCTCTTCGCTAGAGTCATGGAGGTAATGGGGAAGGGAGTAACCAGACCCCAGAAACACAAAAGGTCAGTAAATTTCTTCCGCAGTTTAAAGAGGAGGATAATTTTGATAGTTTCATTCATAGGTTGGTACAAGGCTATTGGCCCTAGGGCCTATACAAGCCTAGCCATAACAATTCCCTGGATATTTCTTTCCACAATATTTACTTCCCTGGACCCCTGTCTAGCAGGACGATTGACATGATCCCTGGGGTAAATTTCCTGTCTCCCATCCAGTCATCAAGGTTCCTTTTGAAGAGGGTCAAGGAGGCGCTCTGCTCGACATGTATGGGTAGTCTATTCCAGAGTATGAGGAGTCTCTGGTTAGGAACCTATCCCTCCAGCATGTTTTGTTCATTGTGATGACAAGGTTTAGATTCCTGGAGCATGTGGCTCTGAGGGATTGGGATTTCTTTAAGTGGAGCATGTCCAACAGCTCTGGGTTTGACATGGCCTTGTATGTTAAGCAGAGATCGCCTCTGAGTAGACGATATGCCACATAGTATAGCTGGAATTTTTTTAGATGGTCAGCATATGGCATCTGCTTTAGGCCTGTGATTCTTTTAGTGAGGCATTTCTGCGGCCTTTCCAGCTGTTGCAGATGTCTTGAGCTAAATACCAAACAGGGTGTTATACTCTATAATGGGTCTAATGAGGGATGAGTACAGTGGGACAATGCCCTCCTTTTTTCTGGATGAAAAGCCCTTAGTAATGTGTGCCACATAGGATTTCCTGACTGTTGTGGTGATGTGGTTATTGAATGTGAGACCACTGTCCACCTGTGTCCCCAAGTCTCTTATCACACTTTTGGTGTTTAGTGTACTGCCACCTATGTGGTAATTCAGGGGTACATGTTTTTTCCCAAAGGGGATAACTATACATTTCTTGGCATTAAGCTTGAGTCCATGGCTCTGGCACCAAGCATCTGTTTCTGTAAGGCCCTTTTGTAGAATATCCACATCATTTGGGGATTCAGTAATGGCTCCCAGTTTGCAGTCATCTGGAAACTTTGTTAGCTAGAGTCCCTTAGTGTTGGCCTGTACTTCAGAGAAGTAGATGCCAAACAAGAGCGGTCCCAGGACTGAACCCTGAGGTACTCCACTTGTCGCTTGACTGGAGCTGGATTTGGAGTTGGCTACTTTTACAGTCTGGGGTCTGTCAGTAAGCCAGTTGTCAACCCATTGATTGACATAGGGATTTATGCTCAGCTTAGTAAGTTTATCTATGATTCCAGAGTGGGGGATGGTGTCTAAGGCCTTGGCGAGGTCCATATAGGCTGTGTGGACCACATTACCCTCATCTACAGCTCTGGAGACTGATTCAAAGAAGTCAGCCGGGTTCAGGAGACAAGATTGGCCCTTCACGAACCCAAACTGGGTGGGGGTTAAGTGTTTGAAGGTTGCCAATGTCTTTGTTTGTTTATAAGTTCCATGATGATGCGTTCCATGCACTTGCAGATCAGTTTCGTCAGACTAATGGGACTGTAGTTCCCAGGATCCAAGGTAGATTTCCCCCCTTGTGGAGAGGGATAACTGTAGCTGTGTTCCACTCAGTGGGCATGAAGCCTGAAGTGAGGCTATGATTAAACATGACACTTAGGTGAGGTGCCAGTTCATTTTGTAGGTCATGTAGTACACAGCCCGGAATGTCATCTGGTCCCATGGATGCTGTATTCTTAGCTTTGGAGAGTGCGGTTTCTACCTGTGTGGCCATGATTACCGAAATTTGGCAATCATTTGGTATTGAGATGGGCCCTTTAAGGGGGTGAGAGGGGGTCAAGTTGGCACTAAATTGATTTGCCAGGATATTGGCAATATCCTTGGGATCAGTATATGTAATGCCATTCTGTTGTAGCTCAGAGCAGATCTGAGCATTGCCCTTTAGATTCTTGACATAACTATAGAGTGCCTTGTGGTTGTCTTTGGAATCTTTGGAAATTTTATTTTCGTAACTAGCTTTTGAGTGTTTTATGAGAGACCTCAGCTTCTTACTGAGTCTAGTAAGGGAGTTTTTTGCAACCTGGGATTTTCCTCTTTTCTGCAATAGTTTCTTCCTTCTGTTGTATAGTTTGCTTATGGCAGGAGACCACCAGATTGGCTTCCTTTTTTTCTTTTGGAGGAGAGCATCTTGGTTCTATTTGGGATGGCACGATTCATGGATGAGTGGATATGCTCGTACAGTGCCTTACTGTAGGATTCAGCAGTTGAACTTTCAGTTCCCGTCTGCATGGCTGTCGTGAAGTTTGTCACTTCTGACTTTAGTAGTATGAAGTTGGCTTTGGAGAAGTTTTTTTTACAGAGGTTTCCTTACTGGAGGGTGGGATGTGGATGTCAAGGGTGATTTACTTATGGTCGGACTTGACCAATGAGGGGGTGACCACTGGTGTGGAGCATCTGTCTCCCATGTTGGTAATGACCAGGTCTAGGATATTGGAGCCCCTGGTGGGACAGTGGATTAGTTGATCTAGGGAGTTGGAATTTATGACTTCCAAGAACCATTGGGAAAAGGTGTTGGTACCAAAGTAGTTTTCCCAGTTAATGGCAGGGTAGTTGAAATCACCCAGTATTAGGGTGTTTGGTTGTATCTTAATATTTTCCATTATGTTTAGAAGGATGTCGTGAGAATCTTGGGGCATGGTGGGGATCATACAATTTGGATTGCAGTCTTACCTAGTGTTAGTTGCACCTGGAGAATTTTGGATGCATTGTGTTGGGCACCTAGCCTGGAGGTGTGAATATCCTTAGTGAATATGGAGACACCTCCACCTTTAGTGTTTCGGTCTTGGTTTGGTGGCCGAAAAGTGTGATAAGAGTTGTAGCTTGGTATTGCAGGGTACTCTCCGGAGCCTTGAACCAGGTCTCAGTTACTGCACAGATATAGATGTTCTTCATTTTTAGGAGTGCCTCGAGAGAGTGCATTTTGTGGTTTAGACTTATAGCACTGAGTAGCATTACCTTCAGATTTTGCATGCTTGTATTTGATACGGTGGTGGTTTTGTCCTTTGAACCTTGCTTAAAAAAGGCACACACGGGTTGGCAAGAGCTTTAGCCAGTAACCTGAATCATATATATATATATATATATATATATATATATATATATATATATATATATATATAACCTGAATCATATATATATATATATATATATATATATATGATTCAGGTTATATATATATATATATATATGATTCATATATACTGGCTATATATATATATGTATATATATATATAGATATATATATATATATATAGAGAGAGAGAGAGACATTGCAAACTTGGCATAAGCAGCACTAAACCTTTCTTCCCCTGAAGCTCTAAGGTCCTTGTAAAATCTGCTTGACACTCAACTAAATCTCTCGACTTTGTAGCACAAGATATCTGGAAAAAGCCAACATTTATTGGGGGAGGCAAAGGTCCAAACCAGGGACACATTTTAAATATTGCTTGTATAATCTTAGAGAGTTGCTAATATAGTGTTTTGTGTTACCTGAAAGATAGGAAGACAAACTTAAAGGGCTATCATTATTTAGTGAATTCAGTTCTCACTGATTTGCCAGAAAACCACAGATTATAAGAGGAACAGACCAAAAGTATGAGCCAAATATTCTGTGACAATCTGGACAGTTTAGAGCCATGAACTCGACTCCCTTAGTCACAAGTGGTGGTATGGGTAGAAATTTCAGGCTCTTGCTTCATGTACCTAAGGTACATGGTTTGAGCCTGAATAATGCTAACCACCAGGTATACCCAACTGGGACATTTTGCACACACACTCAATCACTATCTCTTCATGATCAGCAGTATAGCATAAAATCTCCTTTCCTTAAACTCTGGCAGCTGTACCATGACCAGCATAACGGAACACAAAGAGAACAAGAAAATATCTTCTTTGAGCATGACTCTGGCAGATGTACCTGAAAATAAACTAAATGAATCACAAGTCACCTTACTGTAAGGAGCAGCAATGATCAGCACTCAGAGGGCCAGCATAATGGAACATAGCTAGTTAGTTTAACTCACACTCACTTTTCAAAAATCAATGTCTGTGTGCGACACACACATGGGTCCTTAGAAAAATCCACATTGAGTCCTTAAAGTGGGGGGGGAGGGTGCTTCCTCCCCTTCGCTCTTTGGTTCTGGTGCCCTTGCCAGCAAGCTGAGGGGAGAGGAAGAAATGAAGATGATATGACAAGGTAAGAAAAAAACTGAAAAGATGATATTTGGTGGGAGAATGTCTTGTTTAATAAAGTTATGACTTTGACAAGAAATCCAAATATTTCAAACTGTTCAGTAAATCAGATTTATTGACTTCTAACACTGTAACAATTGTAATGTTCATCATAATGTCACAAATGACAGCTAATGGATGTTGGGACTCAAAGCAGAGACCACATGAAATGCATTCTACTAACTTCATCTCCTTTCCAATGAAAGTTACAGACTTGCTGCAGTCTTTTCCCCAGTGTATTACCCTGACCTGTTGCACCAGAGCCGACTCCACTAGTACTTTCTTGGGATATCTTGCCTAATGGTGAGAATGTTGAAAAGCTCTTGAGGGTAGTGTAAATGGGTATGCACATATTTTTGTGTACTGTTCTGCCAGACAGTCAGCTGATGCCCCCCCCCCCCCCCTTGCTGTTTTCAGTGTTGAGGTTTCATTTATGAAGACAAGTAGGTGAACAGTCACATTTGCTGCTTTATAAATCCACATTGCCTGTAAGAATAGAGGTCATATACTGGAAAGAGATTTCATCATCTTACCATTGAAGAAAGCAGAATGTTATAAGTCAAACTAATTATGAAGTGGTGTAAGAAAAGTGAAGAATAATAATAAGTGTGTGCGTGCTTTGGCAGAAAGTGACTGATGACAGAAACAGTAAATTTGATTAAGTGGAAACATGATTTGAATTTAAAATTCATTCCAGATCTTTGCAGACACTTAACCTGGATTAAACTTTAGTTTATTAAAATCGTTTGTCAGTTTGTAGTAGCAGTTAGAGTGCTAATCAGTATGGTGGAAGACCTCAGTAAAACATATTCATCAAAACTGATCCCTTGGTGCATGTGGAAGTGAGGTATAGGTTAGCACATGAGCTGTTGATCTGTGATCATTGTGTCCTCATTTCCTGTAGGACTAAAACTGACTGAGTTTAGTCAACCCAGTTAATGAGAACCTTCCTTTTTTACTATAATCCTATAGTGAAAAAAGGATTAACAATGCAGAGATAAAAGTTGTATCCCATACCAAAACTGCTTGGTGTGACAATTGATGATTAACCTCCGATTTGAACTCCACATTCAAAGTAATATAACAAATCACCAGAAACTTGGCATGCTTTATAGACATAAAAAATCTTTTTACTAACACTGCAAAAACTACCGTAGCAACCATTTACCTCCTTACTTCACTTTTTTACATAGTGCCCCTTTCCTTACCAACTTGCAGGTATCTGTTTAGTTACTTGAAATATACTACAACCAAGTTACTAAGTTTGCTGCCAGTAAACTATGCACATCACTTCAAGGCCCTTAAAGTTTGAACTGGCTTGAAATACCCCACTACCTGGACTTCGTGCAACTTGCTGTTGCTCAACATAATTTATAAAACCCATACCTGTTCTGCAGTAAGCTGTATTCTTCCTTCCTATCACCCAAATGGACCCCTTCGTTCTAATGATAAACAGCTCACCGTCTAAACCTCAAAAAGATATTAGAAATAGCCTTTAAATAAAATAATAGCTTCTTGCCAAAAAAATAAAATTCTGTTCTTCTGGCTATTAGAACTCTCACTTGTCATCCTTCCTTCAAGTATCTATTGAAAGACCACCTGTCATATTTGTAGCACTGCTCCTGCTTTACCCTCTGTTGAACATCAATCGCATTTACTTTTCTTCACCTGTATCTGTGCATATTCTCTTCCCATCACTTCCTCATCTTATTCTGGTTATCCTACTGTCTCTACCACTTTACATAACCTCATCCTATCTCCTTCTCCTGATTTATACAATCTAACGTAATTCCCCCACCCCATAGTTATAATTAAACTAAAAGCATGTCTTTTACTTAATACTACTGTCTCTTGCCAGAGGATGCTTTGTAAGATTGCATATAGTGTTTTACTTTGCTTTTTCTCATTGTTCTTTGTAACATATTTTTAGTACATCTCTATGCCTTGCAGTATTGATTTATTTTGACATGTATAATTTTCAACTGTTTGTCATGTTTTTGAAAAATATTTTCTCTGTTACATGGAGCTCTACTTCCCAGGCCTCTGCAGAAAATGGTCTCTTGTGACCCAGTTCAACATTTCCGGTAAACAAATGTCAGCAAATAAGTGGATAAAATCTCCAGATCTCTTCTGTCAGACAGCTTGCTAGCATATCTGAAGAGGAGTGAAACTAGGCTGGCTTTGTTTCCAAGTGTGTACATTTGTTTCGCTTGTTGTCATTTTGAGAGGTTAATACTGTTATGGTTTGTGCTGGTATTGTATCTTTTTAAGTTGGGTCAATTTATTCCCTTTAATTGTTTGTTTGGGCTAGCCACCCAGAGGTGTGAACTTTGGCTGTAGGTGATTTGGCACTGTTGAAGTGACACCCTGACCCCATGTGCAAAAATTGGAAAAGGAGTTGTGGGTGGATGGATTCCCTTTCTTTGCTTCCTTTTGAGTGTTCAGTTAACACCCTTTAATTCCAGGTAGCCACCATTTCTCTCTCTCTCTCTCATGCTGTATTGAAGTTATAAAATTTAATTTGTTATAACCAACATAAGCTACCAATTAAAATACTTGAAATGTACTGGATCTCGCAAAAGCCTTCGATACAATACCCCACTCGGGCATTATTGATAAGCTCACCAGCTTAAATATAAACCCCTGTGTCACTAGATGGATTGCAAACTGGCTCAAGGACAGAACCCACATGGTTAGAATTGCTGGAGCCATGTCAGACTCCAAACCAGTTACAAGTGGTGTCCCACAAGGCTCAGTCCTGGGACCTCTCTTGTTCGGTATATATTTCTCGGAGGTACAGGCCAACACGGAAGGACTGTGGCTGACCAAGTTCGCAGATGACTGCAAACTGGGCGCCATAATAGACTCTCCAGCCGACACAAGCATCCTCCAAAAGGGCCTCATAGAAACAGACAACTGGTGCCAGAGCCATGGCCTCAAGCTAAATGCCAAAAAGTGTATAGTCATTCCCTTTGGCAAAAGCAAAGTGCCCACAAATGACCACATAGGTGGTAATCCATTAAGTACAGAAGAAGTAATTGGGGACCTGGGGACCCAAGTTGATAGCAATCTCTCATTTGACAACCACGTGTCCAAAGTGGTTAGAAAAACATTTTATATAGCCCACCTAATCATGAAGGGATTCACATCTAGATCAGGGGAGGTCATCGTGCCTCTTTACTCATTCCTCATCAGGCCCATAATTGAGTACAATGCCCCTTTTGGGATGTACCTTACCAGACACCTGCAGCAACTGAAAAGACCCCAAAGTACCTCACCAAGAGGATCAAAGGGCTCAAACTAGATGCCATATGCTGCCTGGTTAAACAAACTCCAGCTCTACTCAGTGGCATACCGCCTGTTCAGAGGCGATCTGTGCCTGACGTATAAAGCCATGTCCAACCCGGAATTAATGGACATGCTGCACCTCAGAAAATCCAAATCCCATCGAGCTACGCGCTCGAGAGACTTGAACCTCAGCACTGAATTAAATAGGATGTGCTGGAGGGACAGATTTATAACCCAGAGGCTCCCTTCACTCTGGAATAAAATCCCAGTCCAGGTTAGGCAGAGTCCCTCATTGACTCTCTTCAAGAAGAATCTTGATGAGTGGATGGGAGATTGTAGGTATCACTTCTGTGTCACTGTTAGACAGAGGCACAGTATACTAACCTCGAAAAAGGGCATAGCAAAATAAATTTAAAATGGGTGGCGAAAGCCAAACACATTCTGGCTAGGCTTATAAATGCCCTAGGGCAGATAACCTATGAACCTATTCCTAAGTGGAACTTTTATAGACATGAAATTTTAATTGCATATGTAAGCTTGGTTTTGAACAACAACAACATGTGAGCTTGGTTTTGTATTTGCTTCTAGGTTATGTTCATTGTATGCAACGAACAAACTCGCGTGTTTAGGCCCATGAGTCTTGTGGAGGATTACATTGTAGTTGCTGTGTGTGGTATTGTAGGAGACGTCCGTTTTGCAGAATAGTTGGAATCTCAGTTCTTCTCAGTAAGGTCTCCTCAGATTTGGGGGGTGGTGGATGGAATGAGTTGTAGAGTCCTATTCATAGCTATGTGGGTGTTCAGTTCATAGTTTTGGAACAGGTGGACATTAACCCTAGAGGAGGAGACTGGGAAACCTCCTTAGAGTACAAAGAACTGTTTGGCAGGTGAAATTAGAAGCAGCAAAACCCCCTGGCCTTAATGGAGTGGTT